>NW_027516693.1:6550000-6821434 GCF_048772815.1 Callospermophilus lateralis
GATAAAGTAGGTGAAGGACTAGGGGAGGTGAGAAAGAAAGAGATAGCACAAAGCACTTGTTCATAGAAATATGCAATCTCAGAAGAGCCAAAGTCAAGCTTGAGGCTGGATGACAGGTGGTGTGGATCAGAGGCCTGAAAGCTGCAGATACAGCAGTGAAGACCCCAGTGACGGCTTGTCCCATGGCCTCAGTGGGCTGTGTGAAGCAAATCTAACTGGTAATCATTGACCCCTCAAAGTAGGAAATTGTCATCACCAAAAGGAGGAAAAAGCTAATGTTCACTGGAGATCAGTGACTGTTCACTGCTTTCTGGGCCATTAAGATACGGCTGGGAGACTCCACGGTATTTCTCTTTGGGGACCACATGTGCACACCCCAGCACCACCTGAGCTATGTCAGAGATGCCTGAAAACCAGGATATGCCCCAGAAACTTTTTTAAACCGACACCAACAGTGAAATCGATGGGAAATCATCTCCCTCTCAGCTGTGGTTTAGACACCAAACTCTGGCTTTTAGCATCTTTTTAAGATTCTTCCTTTTATTTATCCACCTGATCAATGAGACTTCTTGTTTTGTTATTGTAGAAATTATATGCGTTCTGAAGTGTACACAGTAGAAGAAATCCTTCCTCATCCAATTTTCATTTTAAAGCACTAAACCTTGAAAAAAGAACTAAACTTCATGTCAACAAATTACATAGATATTGAAAATGTTCCAATTTCTAAGCATGGAAGATATGTTGTCAAATGGACAAAACATTCATGCCTTTATGGAGTTTTACATTTGAGAGACATAAGAGTTAACTAGAAGGAAACCAAATAATTTACCATACAATTCTGGTAAATAATTAAGGCATTTCATTGATTTTTAAGATGCACGTCTGAGATGAATGGAATCTTAAAATTGGCATGTTGTAACCACATAGAAATTTTTCTTCTGTGTGGTACATAGAATAAGAATGTTCTAAGTGTCTTATATGTGATAGCATCTCATTGGTAATAAAATAGGAAACAAATAAAAATGTCAGCACATTGGTTAATTTTTAACACCAAAAACTTTTCAAAGGTTAGTTGCAAAAAGAAGATACACATTTCTATATCTCTTTTTTGGGGGGAGGGGGTTGTGTACCAGGGATTGAAATCATGTGCATTCAGCCATAGAGCCACATACCCAGCCTTATTTTATATTTTATGTAGAGACAAGGTCTCACTGAGTATCTTAGCACCTCACCATCACTGAGGCTGACTTTGAATTTGAGATCCTCTTATCTCAGCCTACAGAGCTGCTGAGATTACAGGCATGTGCCACCAAGTTCTAATTCTAAATCCTTCTGTCTAAACTAGAATTCTTTTTTTTTCAAAGTCAACAATCTTTTATTGGGCTTCCCAGAGGCCCGTGGGTGGATAGGAGTGCTAGAGCAATTGTGGAGAGTCCAGAGGCAGCAAGAAGGAGGGGGCCGGCTGCCTTTGCGAGCCTGCTAACTGGGGCCCAGCCCATTGGCATCCAGGTGGGGCCGTAAACATGGTGATGGCCTTTGCCAAAGGGGAGAGCCAATCAGGTAATCACCCAGGCTATTTCAAAAATCTCTCCATGGCTCAAGAGGGAAGGGAGGCCAGGCCCCCCAGGATGGTCCCCCTGAACCTTGGACTCTCTGGGGCAGGGGCTCACACTTGTGGTGCTTGGGCACCTTGGGGCCGCTGGACTTGGCTGCATTCTTCACCTTCTTACTCCCCACCACCACCACCTACTGCCCTTGTCCTTGGAAGCGCAGCCTTGGGGGCAGGCACTCATCAGCCATGGCACCTTTGGTGAGTCAGGAGTCCATGCTGCACTGTGCCGCCAGCTTCTTGGGCTTGTGCCAACTTCTTGGACTTGTGCGTGTCAGGCGCAGGGGTGGGGCGCAACGCTCACAGGCCTCCAGCTTCTCGCAGTTGAACTTGAAGGAGCTATTGGCACCTGTGCCCTTGACCTGCAGCAGTGTGTAGTTCTGCACCAGCATGAGCTCCCAGTACTTGAGTTAGGTGCGCTCCATTTCTGCTGGTCAAACCCGCCACCTTCCTGGCCTCCACGTAGATGCGCGCCAGCCATGAGCCACCATGCGCCTAGCCTGCTGATGGTCTCCACCACCAGCCCGCTGGACTTGCCCCGCTGCTCTTGCGCTTAAAGGCCACCGGAGGCCTTGTCGCTGCCCCCGTCTGCCGCTGCCACCACCTTCACTCACGGCCCTCTTTGCCTGCTCAGCGCCTATGGGCAGCAGGGCCTCCTCCAGCTCCACCAATATGGTGATCAGCGAGTTGGTGGTGCAGAAGTGGGGGTAGGGGGGTCCGGAATGCGCTCCAGAAAGGGAAAGGCAAGTGGCCACTGGGTGGCTGCTGGCACAGTGCAGCTCCAGGCGGGAGCGTCTGCAGCCAGGCCTGGGGCCAGGCGGCAGGGCTGGGGCTGGACAGCAAAGCACCATCGAGGCCGGGGTGGGGGTCCCAGGCAGCTCGGGGACTCAGGGAGGGCGGGGGAAGCTCGAGTCTGCACGCCTCTGCTGCAGGGGCTGCTCCAAGGGCACCCGCCATCTGTCATTCATACTACACTTTCGCTAAAGCAGAATCTTTACTCAGAAGATTCATATAGATATCTTTCTCCTCATGTAAAACAAATAGAAGACCAGTGTTCATAAACATGAGAACAATTTTTTTTAAAGGCCAAGGCAGATGGTCAGATTAAGGTGAATAGAGAAAAATAAATGTGCTTAGATTAAATGGGAAGTAGTCAGGGTGGGATGAATCCATATTCTCTGGCAGGTGTGGTCCCATTTGCGGCCCTCTTGATAAAAGTTTCAAGATATACTGTGTGATGTTAGTAATGGGAAGTAGCTCAGTGATCTTGGACAAGTATATTAAGGTCAGTGACACTCTACCTGTCTATAACATTCTCTATCATAGCATTGTTGTGAGGATGAGCAGAGCTGCTGCATATAAACTGGTAATCACAGTGCCAAGCACATTGCAAATTACAAGTAGATCTTACTGCATGAAACAGTGTTTTTCTTCAAAGTAAAATGCATTAGGAGGGCAATAATTGACAGTGAAGGGATCACAAGAAACTACAAATTGGCTCTTAGCTTCAAGGGAACTCAAGCTGTAGCAGGTGTTATTTCAAAATTGTAATTAAAATCAGTATCAGAGGTGAGATGTAAAGTTTCATAATTTTAATTATAAGCAGCTAAATGACTGTGCTTTCTTTTCACCAATTTACCTAAAGCAAACCATTTTCATTTGTAAAACTCCAAAAATCAATAAATAGAAGATGCAAAAGCTGAATATTATGGTTGGTTTCATCTTTTGTTTAGTGGATATTGCTTCTCAGTGAAGATGAGAATACTTGAATATTGTGCTTGGAGAGCTCATGGTTTGAGTTCCATGGTTACTGAACACTCAGGATTAGTAAGTAGTGTTTAATGTAGATATAAATTTGGGTATGATGTGTTTGGAACACGTGCAGAGGAATCATGTCAACCAAAATTTACTACAAGCTTATGGTTTAGCAAAATTGTACCTTTGAAAACACAAAACATGGCAGACAACCTAAAAAAAAAAATAGAAGAGTAACTTTCTGAGCGAATCTGAAGCACATACCATCCACAGTTATCACTGACAAGTGATTTTTATAGATTTTTGTGTATCTGGCATGAGTTTTCTGTTTTTTTTTTAAATTATTCATTAGTTCTAATCAGTTATATATGAGAATAGAAAATGCTTCGATTCATTGTACACAAACGGAGTAGGTTTTGGGTTCTTTTACAGAAACAACTTACAGAAACAAACTACAAGAGTAGTATCATTGTAAGGGATAGTGGAAGGTTTTCAAATGGATGTCCTTGCTAAGCTGTAAAGTGTCTTGAACATGGTGGTGGTGCTATGGATGGTTTTATTTGTGATGAATAATTAAGCTTGTATCATCTATAAAATATAATAATTTCCATTCTTGGTCCAGTTAGCTGAGCTCAGTAATGAAGAATATGCTGTTACAGAGTATTCTTTTTAGAGAATTTACTTAAAACTTCCTATTGTTATGGGTATTTAAAAAAATCATTTGGGGGTCTGTCTTCACATCCTTTTATATTTCTAAGCCAGAAAGACCTCTTAGAGCTGGCAGACTCCATATTTGCTGTGCGTGGAAATAATTTTTAATGTTTTTTCTGAGTTCACTTAAGATATGAGAGATACTTGTCATTTTGGAATTCTAAGCTGTTAGGATACAGTTCTTCAGTCATGTTATCAATGAAATTTATTATTTTAACCTTTATTTAGAAGAGTCACTGTTCAAGGCTATCTGTGGCCTGTTTCCATGGCTATTCTTTCATCTTGTGATTTAACTGTTGCTATACCTTACAAATTATTCCAAAAGAAGACATGAAATAACTTTGTAATGTGGAACTGTCTATTCTCCATGAAATCAAGCCCTTTCAACAGTGCCATACAGAGAGCACATGTGCAGCAAATATTTATTTGAATTAGTGAATTGCTTTAGGGCAGCTTGCAAAAATGATGTTTTCAGTATTCAGTGACTGAGCCTTCAGTACTGGTAGTTTAGCTAAACATTCAGACTTCATTTGAAGCCAGTAAACAGACAACTGTGCAATCCAGGGATACCAATTTGTTCACTTTTCTATCCAATAGTAATTTTCTTTTACTATCATGTTTATATAGAGTAAAGGTCAAAGGAAAGATGTTTTTTAAGAAGTTACATGAGTAAGTTTACTATAGTGAAAGATTGTTGGTATGCTGAATGGAAAAGGGGAAATTTAAAATAGATATTATAAAATTTAGGTAGCTTTTTTAAAGACAGTTTTATTGAGGTCTAATTGACACCCAATAAACTTCATGTTTAAAGAGTATGATTTCATCAGTTCTGAAACAAGTGCACACCCAAGAAATTATCATCACAATAAGGAGAATGAACAGATCCATCACCACCCCAAATTTTTTTGTACTTCTATCCTTATGGTTCTCTTTCCCTTTCTCCAGGCAACCATCCACCTACCTCTCTGCTGTCACTGTAGGTTAATTTGCTTATTCTAGGGTTTTATGTAAATGGAATTATATCACATGGAACTTTTTTTGGCTTCTTTCTCTCAGTGTAATTATTTTGATATATATCTCTGTTTCTGATTATATTAGTAGTTTATTCCTTTAAGTGCTCAAAGTATTCCATTGTATGAATGTGTCTTTTCACCAATTACAGCCGTTTGGGTGTTTCCAGTGTTTGGCATTTAGAACTAAACAAATTTGTTTCTTCAAAAATGTACTTTGGATAATGATGACAATCATATTCCACCATTATTTCTCATCCCCTGCCACCTCTCTTCCACTCCCACCCCACTGTTTTATGTAGAGTTCATATATTCCTCACATGACTCCCTCCACTATCATCAGCCTCTTTATATCAGAAAAAAAAAAATATTTGGCATTTTTTTTTTGGGGGGGATATTAGCTAACTTCACTTAGCATTATCTCCTCCAACTCCATTTTTTAAAATCCACTAATCTAGTGATGGGCATCTAGGTTACTTCTTCAATTTAGCTATTGTGAATTTTGCTGCTATAAACATTGATGTGGCTGTGTCCCTGTAGTATTCTGTTTTTAAGTCCTTTGGGAATAGACTGAGGAGAGGGATAGCTTGGTCAAATTGTGGTTCCATTCCCTATTTTCAATGGAATCTCTGTACTGCTTTCCATATTGGCTGCACCAATCTGCAGTTCCACCACAAGTGTATGAGTGTATCTTTTTCCTCAAATTCTTGCAATCAATTAGGGTATTTTGTATTCATAATAGCTGCCATACTGACTGGAGTGAGTTGAAATCTTAGTGTAGTTTTGATTTGCATTTCTCTAATTGCTAGCATTGATGAACATTTTTTCACATAGTCGTTGATTGATTGTATATCATTTTTTGAGAAGTGTCTGTTCATATCCTTGGCTCATTTATTGATTGGGTTATTTTTTTTTAGCTTTTTCAGTTTTTTTTTATATACCCAAGAGATTGTGTTCTATCTGATGTATGAGGGGTAAAACTTTGCTCCCCAGATGTAAGCTCTCTATTCACCTCACAGATTGTTTCTTTTGCTAAAAATAAATTGGTTTGAATCCACCCCATATATTAATTTTTTATTATGATTCTTGTGGTGTAGGATTCTTATTAAGAAATTTAGGGCCTAATCTGACATGATGGAGATTACAAGCTACTTTTTTTCTATTAGATACAGGGTCTCTGGTTTTATTCCTAAGTCCATGATCCATTTTGAGTTGAGTTTTGATCATGGTGAGATATGGGGATTTAATTTTATTTTATATATGAATTTTCAACTTTCCCAGCACCATTTATTGTAGAGACTGTCTTTTCTCCAATGCATGTTTTGGCACCTTTGTCTAATATAATTGTAATTTTGTGGGTTAGTCTCTATGTCCTCTATTCTGTACCCTTTTTCTACCTGTGTTTTTTGGTGCCAATATCATTCTGTTTTTATTTCTATTGCTCTGCAGTATAGTTTAATATCAGGTATAGTGATGCCATCTTTTGCACTCTCCTGTTAAGGATTGCTTTAGCTCTTCCGGATCTCTTATTTTTCCAAATGAATTTCATGACTGCTCTTTCTATTTCTATGAGTAATGTAATTGGTATTTTGATCAGAATTTCATTAAATCTTTACAGTGCTTTTGGTAGTATTTTCATTTTGATAATATTTATTCTGACTATCCAAGAGCAACGTAGATCTTTCTATCTTATAAGGTCTTCTTTAATTTCTTTCTTTAGGATTCTGTAGTTTTCATTGTATAGATTTTTCACCTCTCTCATTAAGTTGATTCCCAAGCATCTTATTTATTTATTTATTTTTAGGCTATTGTAAATTTAGTAGTTGTTTTTTATTTCCTTTTCTCAATATATGTTACAGATATATAGAAATGCCTTTGGATTATGGGTGTTAATTTTATATCCTGCTACTTAGCTGAATTCATTAACTAGTTCTAAAAGTTTGCTGGTGGATTTTTTTTGGGTCTTCTAGGTACAGAGTTAAATTATCATCAAATAGTGTCAATGTGAGTTCTTCTTTTCTATGTGTCTCCTTTTAATTTCTTTTGTTTGTCTAATTGCTCTGGCCAGTGTTTCAAGAACTATGTTGAATATAAGAAACAAGAGGGCATCCCTGTCTTGTTCTAGTTCTTAGAGGGAATGCCTTTAATTTAACTTACTTAGAATGATTCTGGCTGGGGGCTAAGAATAGCTAGTCTTTATGATGTTGAGATATGTTTCTGTTATTCCTAATTTTTCTAGTGTTTTGAAGATGAAGAGGTGCTTGCATTTTTGTCAATAGTTTTTTCTGCATCTATTTAGATGATAATATGATTCTTATCTTTAAGTCAATAATGTGATGAATTACATCTATTGCTTTCTCTATGTTGAACCCTTTTTTCATTCCTGAGATGAATACCACTTGATTATAGTGCACAATCTTTTCAATATTTTTGTTTGTTTGTTTTTTGATTTGCAATATTTTATCAAGAATTTTTGCATCTACATTCCTTGGACATATAGGTTGAAGTTTTCTTTTTTTTTTTTTTTTTGATATCTCTTTGCCTGGTTTTAGAATAAGGGTGATATTGGCTTCATACAATGTGTTTGGAAGTGTAATCTCTTTTTCTATTTTATAAAATAGTTTGAGAAGTATTGGGGTTGGTGCTTCTTTAAAGACCTACTAGAAATCAGTTGGGTATCCATCCAGTCCTGGGCTTTCTTGGTTAGTAGGCTTCTAATGGTTTCTTTTCTTTTATTTTTTGAAACCAATTTGTTTAAATTGTGTGTGTCATCCTGATTCCAATTGGGCAAATCATATGACTGTAGAAATTTGTTGATGCCTTTGATAGTTTCTATTTTATTGGAGTACAAGTTTTCAAATAATTTCTAATTATCTTCTGAGTTTTTATTGCGTCTGTTGAGATATTTCTTTTTTAAATCATGTATGTTAGTGTGTTAGAGTTTTTTCTCTTCTTCTCCTTATTAGTATGGCTAAGAGTCTGTCAATATTATTTATTTTTTAAAATAACCATCTTTTTGTTCTGTCAAGTTTTCAATCATTACTTTTGTTCAATTCCATTAATTTCAGCTTTAATATTATTTCCTGTCTTCTATTGCTTTGGGTATAGATTTTTTCTTCTTTTTTTTTGAGATATAGAGTTAAGTCATTCTTTGGCTTTATCTTTTTTAAGGAATGAACTATATGCAATGAACTTTCTTTTTAGAACTGCCTTCATAGTGTCCCAGATATTTCAATATGTTGCATCTATGTTCTCATTCATCTCTAAATTTTTGTATTCTTCTTCTAATGTCTTCTGCAACTTATTGTTCAGGAAGCAGCATATTATTTATTCTCCAGGTGTTGGATTAACTTTTATTTGTTATTTGATGATTGATTTTTAATTTCATTCCATTATGATATGATAGAATGCAGGGTAGTATCTTTACTTTTTTATATTTATAAGAGTTGCTTTGTCATATATTGTCTATTTTAGAGAAGGACCCATGTGCTGCAGAGAAAAAGAGTACTCACTTTTTGAAGAATAAAATACTCTCTATATGTCAATTAAGTCTATGTTATTGATTGCATTATTGAGTTCTATAGTTTCTTATTTCAACTTTTGTTTGGAACATCTATCCATTGATAAAAGAGGTATGTTAAAATCACCAAAAATTATGTGTTATGGTCTATTTGGCTCATAAACTTGAGAAGAGTTGGTTTGATGAACATAGATTTTCCATTGTTTGGGGCATATATATTTATAATTGTAAAGTCTTGTTAAAGTATGGTTTCCTTGAGCAATATGTAGTGTCCTTATTTATATTTTTTATTAACTTTAGCTTGAAGTCTACTTCATATGTTATGAAAATAGAAACCCCTATTGCTTCTGCAGTCCATGTGACAAGTATTATTTTTCACAACCCTTCACCTTCAGTCTGTGGATGTCTTTTCTCTTGGAGGCACTGTATTTTGGAGTCTTTTTAAATTCAATCTGCTAGTCTATGTCTTTTGTTTGGTAAGTTTTGGCATTAATATTCAAGGTTATTATTGAGACATGATTTGTATTTGCAGCCATGTTTGTTTATTTTTGGTATTTAACATGACTTGTTTTTTCCCTCTGATTAGGTTTTTCTTTAGTGTGATACCTTACTCTGCTGATTTTTATTCATGTTTTTAATTTCCTTTTCATGGAATACTTTTCTTAGGGTGTTCTATAATTCAGACTTTGTAAATTCTTTTAAATTTTCTTTATCATGGAAGGTTTTTATATCATCATCAAATCTAAAGCTTAATTTTTCTTGACATATGATTCTTGGATGGCATCAATTTTCTTTCAGAGCTTGGTATATGTTATTTTATGATCTCCTGGCTTTGAGTGCTTGGGTTGAAAATTTGCTGAGATATGAATTAGTCTCCCCCTATATGTAATCAGACTCCTCTCTCTTGCAGCTTTTAAGATTCTATTCTTATTCTGTACGCTACACATTTTCATTATAATGTGTCCTGTTTTAGATATGTTTTAATTTTGTACATTTGGTGTTCAGTAAGTGTCTTTTATTTGGCTTTCCAATTGATTCTTAATGTTGAAGGCTGGGCTCCAGTGGGTATCTTCCTATGGTGGGATGGACTAGGGCCTACTGTGAGATTGAGTCTTGCATAGGCTGGTGTGGGCTCTATAAATACTTTTAAATTGTGTATTTTCATATGTTTTATATATCTTATTAAAACTGACAGACTTCCTCCTTTGTTGGCTAACAGTAAGAAAAATGAATAAATTCTAATTAATACTTCTTCATACTTTTATTTTTAAATGTGTGGAGTAAGAAAATGTCATCTCCCTGAATGTTTAACATCAATAGTCTCTTTCATTTGCTTACTCATATGGCGCCCACTATTATGACCACAAAAAATACCTGGTAGTCACAAGAGAGCCATAAAACTTTCATTCCAAAATTTCATGGGTAGTGAAGGTAAACAATTCCAATTAGAGTTCACAGAGGAGAGGTAAGAAAAGAAACTTTGCAATCCTGAGTCCCCAATGGTACACTAAAGAGAGCTGTCTTCATTCAAGCCTTAACAACAATGGCTAAGGCTAGAAATATTTTGTTGTTGTTGTTGTTGTTATTGTTTGAAAATTAATCCACTCATGATATGAAAAGAGTGGAGGTGTGATACATATGTGGTTAACAAACCAGAACTTGCACTTCATCAAGATATGACATAGCCTAGGGTTCATGCAGAAATATTACTAGTTAAAATATACATTCAGTGTTATATAGTTAAAATCACTGACACTTGTGAAAATACTTATGAAGGCAAAAACTAGGCACTGATGTTTTCTGGGGTCTTTTGAAGCTCATGTGTAACACTAAACACAAATATTTGTGATGAATAGAAAATGTGACAGTATAACATTATTCACATTTCTTAAAGTTCATACAAATCTTACACTCTTAAAATAGGGGAACATAAATATTTCCCTACAAATTGATAAGTTGATTAAAACCAATACACAGAAAAACAGAAACAAACAGAATAAGTAATGATTCTGGAAAAAATAGAGAATTCCTCAGAACAGCACACAAAATCTTCTAATTTGACACAAGTTATCACTTTGATATAATGGTTTTCACCTCTATTTCTGATCAAGCTCTACATCTTTGGTCACTGTCATTTTGTTCTTCTCAAGAGATTTACTTCCCCTCTGCCTACAAAAGCCTATCTTGAGTTAAGACCTGACCTCTTTCATTATCTCTACTAAATTTTTCTAATGTACTTAATATTCAATCTATTGCGGTGTTTGCAGAACATAGATGTCTCACAAAATTTCTTCCTACACTGAACTTACAAAGAACTTAAGTTTTAATAAAACATTCTGGCAACTTTTTTACTCATTTGATTTTTATTTTTATTTTTTTGGTAATCCTAGGAATTAAGACCATAAGAGTAGGAACTGTATATTTAAATAAAACTATTTAGCTTAAATTAACACTTATTTACTTAAAATGAGTTGAATATTCATAACATGTGGGTTAGTGGTCAAATTATTTCTCTTGGCTTAAATATCTTGGGTTGAGTCACAGAATCACCTGGCCTCAAAGAAGATTGTGTCTCTACCAGAAATGGCACACAGTAAAAGGAGCAATTCAATTCTACAAACATAACAGTTTCAGAACCATAATCATCACAGACACACTAAGAACTAAGAAATAAAAAGAGGCAAGATTAAAAATCAACCAACCTAGACAATGTTGTTTAGAAAAAATATGCCACTTGATTCTTTAGTTTTATTTTTGTGTACTCTGTACAACCTAATAACAAGTGTCATTATTTTTCAGATTCTCACTTTTGTTGTCCCAAAACCATTTAAGCTAAAGTGCTTTCTTAAGTGACATCTAGAATCACCCTGTGAAATCTACTTTACAAATATGATTTGAGTTTTATTCACAAAAGCAAACACGATTTTACATCATTCTATAGAGAATAAAAATTCTTATCCTTATTTCTTCAAATAGCTGTAGGGCTTCCTTCTCTGGGATAATTTATGTTAGCTTTGGGATAATTTATGTTACTTCAGAAGATGCTAATGTACCATCAGGGTCTGAAAACAGTCTTCAGGTTGAACAGATGAGTTTTTCCTCCAGAATTTTTATGCTGGCAAATTATTTCAGCTACACAGAAAGGGGAAAAAAGCACACACATTTGCATTTTCTCTCACAAAATGTAAATAATTTCCAATGGTAAAATAAATAGAGCCAATAACATTCTCAATGTGATTTCAATAGGAATTCAGAAACAGAATCTTTAAAATCAATTTTAAAAAAAACGTGAAAAAATAAATTCAGGAACTATCCTCCTAAAAGAACATAAAAATTTGAACAACGTCAAAAGACTTTCCTTCTTATCTTGAAACAATTTAATTATTGCTTTCAGGTTGTAGTAAAATTTAGCCTTTGCTTTATACAGAAAAAAAAAAAAACACCTAAGTACGTTTTTGAAGGGAAGTTGTCTAATTTAGTGAAGACACCCAATTGTACATAGTTTCCTCCTTTCAGTCCACATCCTGGCAAGTTCTTAAATGGCATTAATCTCTTAACAAGTGTGTGTGTGTATTTATGTGTGTTGGGGTGTGTATGACAGGACATAGTTAGGAATTGAATTAAATTCTACATATATCTTCATAGACTGTTAGCCTGATAACATATTCCTCCTTGTTCAGGCTGGTTTGTTTTGAACTTTTAGAAGATCTACAGAGCTGAGTGTGTTCAAACTATAAGAAGTAAAGCTAGATTTTTGTCAGAGTGGGGTTTACCTACAAGTAAATGAAATAGTTCACATATGTTTAAAAATGGCAGAACATCTAAAACATTTTAAAACCATGATCAATCGATCTGTGAATTGTTCTCATGGCTACTTACAGTGAGCTCTTGCTTTTACAACATATACAAGACCCAAACCTATACCACTGATTATGATGGGCTGTAGTTACAGATAATTCTTGAATTTGATTGACACTAAAAATTCACTTTCTTCTTTGCATACGTAGCTAATGGCCATCATGTTAAAGCATATATACAACACTTCTTATTTCAGAAAATTCTGTTGAACCGCTTGTTCAACAATCAAAAAAAATCTGACTTCTAATAATTAAAAAGGCACAGTGATCACTATTCCTTATAAGTGTGGAACTAAAAATTGAAAAAAAAAAACCCTCAACAATAGCCCTAAAGTGGATATCAGAGATCTAAAACAGAAAGATATATTCCACAGTTTAGAAAGCTGGAAGCGCAGTCTTAAAGTCAAAGAATAGATTACCAGAGTCTCAGTAATGCTCAGATCATAAGACTCATAAATCACAAAGCCAGAGGACAGCTGAATTAAAACTCCAGAAGCAAAAAGCCCTGCCCTAAATCAACTGGAGATCTAATCCACTCAGCCTCCTGCAACTCACCACAGCCTCAGCACACTATCAGTCTAAAAAAGGGGCATGGATTTTAGAAGTCAGAGGGAATATACCTTACTTCAGTCCCCGCTTGTATTTTATACAATATCTACTGCATGAATATTGCTAGACACAATAAGGAAGGAGCATGATGGTGTGACCCATGGTTAAAATCAGTAGAACCAGAGGGGCCCTACATATTGTAATTACTATACAGGCAGTTTAAAATAAGAAAATAAAAAGACATTATTTTAGAAGTAGATTTAAAAACATTCTTTAGAAATAAACACTACATGACAAGTTAAGATTTTATTACATTGTCTGCTCAGTAACCTGGACATAGCTGAGGAAAGAATTTGTGAACCTAAACTCATAATCAATAGAAAGTATTTAAAATAAAAAGAGGAAAAACATAGAGAAGAAGAAAAAAAAAACATAACATCTGAGATACAATACAGAAGATCAAAAAAGAATTATAATTAAGGTCTAGAAGCAGAAAGTGAGAATGGGGTCAAACAAATATCTAAGAAAATACACAGAGAATATTGACTAAAATATGCAATACAAAACCAAGAATTTAAGAAAAAATGCAAAAAGAATACAAATGTTTAATTAAGTAAATCCAAGCATGTAAACATTCCACAATTTGCTGAAAATTAAAATTAAAGGAAAAATCATAGAAGTGCATTAAATAAATAAAGACATTATATAGATGTAAAAAATGATCTAATGTAACATCTAATATTTCAACAGAAACAATGATAATGACAACAGCTATGAAAGATCAAGAAATGGAGAATAGATTCTTTACAATCTGAAGAAAAAGTACTGCCATGGGATTCTGTACCTAATAGAAACCTCTTTCATGTATACAAGCATAATAATAAACTTTTCAGACAGACCAAAGTGGAGAAACTCTATCTTCAGCACATCTAAACTATAAAAAGTGTTAAAGCAAAAATTTTAGGCTAAAAGGAAATAAGTTCTATGAAAATAAATTGAGGGCAATAGAGAATTAACTAGATGTTTGTGATAAAAGGTTAAATATACTGCATAGTACTTATTTGTTTAACAATAAATAATTACATAGGCAGTAATTATATGGGTACATAGAAAATGTACCAAGTGGTAAACAGAATGTATTAAAATAGAAAAGTGGCATCTGATTAAATGATGTAAATATCCTCTACTTTGAAATTACCTAGAGACAAAAGTATCTCTACATAATGTATGTGAAGAATTTTCTGTCCCTATTTATATTTGTAAAATCATTTTGATTTTTGTTAAAAATACTGGGAGATGAGAATGGAACTGATTTCTCTGAGTTACTAAGTTAGTGCTATCACTTCTGTGCAGTTAATATCAATTCCTGAGCAAAGAAACTATCCTGATTCTTCACACAAAGTGAAAATTGATTAATATTCCAAATTTATAATAAAGCTAAATCATATATATCATCACTAATGCAACAATGATATTATAATTTAAACATCAATAAGTATGACGAGTCAGTTCAAACATTTAAGCTACTATGTAAATGCATAACCAAATTGATCTATCAAAGATAAATTTTTGTAAAATTTTAGTTTTTTTTTTTTTTCCAGAGAGTACCAGAGATTAAACTCAGGGGAACTCGGTTACTGAGCCACATCCTCAGTCCTTTTTAAATTTTTATTGAGAGACAGGGTCTCACTGACTTGCACCTCACTTTTGCTGTGTCTGGCTTTGAATTTGTGATCCTCCTGCCTCCTTAGCCACTGGGATTATAAGTGTGAGCCAATGTGCATGGAAAATTTAGTTTCTAATCACTAAAAACCCTACTTTAAAGATAAAAATTTCTCTAAGTCATGAAAATAACAATGGCTAATAAGTACTGAACATTTTCTGTGTTTCAGGTACCAGCTAAGTTTGAAATGCAGCAACAATGAATACATTTTGTTTAATCTTCAGAACAAACTCCATTTATAAATAAAGAACAAGCTCAAAAATTCTTCCTAAAATAAAAAAAATTAATGTAGTATTTACTTCTAAAATAGAACAAAGGCAAAAAAACAATCTGTTGTATTTTATCAGTAAAACCACATTTATAAAAGTAAAATTTTAAAAATGTAAAAATAACAATAAAATAACATTAGAATATCTTTTCCATTTGCTTTAGTGTCTAAACCTTTGGGAGAGGTTGGATTTTACCAAAGCGGAAAAGATAAATTGAATATCAGTAGTGTATAGCTGACCAAAGGCAAGACAGTAAAAATTAGCATATTCTTTTTCCAGTTTATAAATTAACAAAGGCCCATATAGAAAAATAAGATATGAGTTCAAATTATGATATCAGCTCTCACATTCTTGATTTAATAATTTTATTGATTTTTCCTGATTAGAAGGGTCAAAGAAAAATAAGGCAAGAAACATAGGAGGAAAAGAAATACAATAGTTTTTCTCATACTAGAACTGTAAGCTGACCCTGTAAAATACATTGAGCTTACAGAAAAGTCACACCCAGTTAGCATCACAAAACACAAGAGCAAACTTTAAAAAAAGTTTCGCACATTAAAAATATAATAGAAATAACTATGGTTCTGACTGAGAAATTTATCTTGTATTTGGCTGTTTTCTGGTATTTGGCAATTGGCTGGGATAACTTATGTTTGTTTCAAAATCTGTGTACTCTTTATTTTCATATAAAAATCATTTTTATATAGAATTATTTTCATAAAATACAAACTCAACCCAGGCAAATAAAATACAAAAATTATTCACATTAAACACACAGACAACAGACAATTCCATTATAATTTTTTCTCTGAGGTCATATACAACAATTAAGCCATTTTTGTCTGAGTCTGGGCATACTTAGCTTTATAAATTTTTTATGAGATAATCACTTATCTTCAGGGAAAACTAAATGAGCACCCTACTGAGTATGACCTCATACTAAGTAATCACACTGATAATCAGTAATGACAACTTAAATAAAATTAAGTTAAACAACAACAACAACAACAAATAGGCTTTATAAGATTATTTAGATTTTAATCTATAGCATATTGTACTAGCAAAAAATTCAGTGTTTCGAGTTTTCACTTTTACAACACTGTAACTACCAAAAGAACTGTATGAGGTTTTTCTGAAAAAGAAATTACATTTATCAGTCATTTTACAATTTCACTAGTTTGAAAAATTATGTATGATCATAAACATATTTTTTAAGAATCCAGGAGTGAGACTATTCATGAAATCCAGGAGAACTTATTCAGCAAAGAGAAGATTCTCCTAGCTATGTAATCAATTCTAACCAAATATGCCTAAAATAAATATTGCTTAAAATTATCAATCTTATATAATCTTATATATGTATCAACAAGCTGACAATTAAAATAGCCTAATTCATAAAGTTAGCTTACTAACCTGATGACTTCCTGATGAAAAACATGGCTACCGTGTGTGCCTTCTGAATCTTCCTGGCCCGGGGCTTGCTGTGGTAATAATCACCACACCACATAGGCTTTGCATGACACTTCCTAGCACAGAGTGTTATCAAGAAAGACGACTGCCCACTAGTGGCCTAAGGGCTGGTTGTTCCAGTTGGTAGGCAGCTGGCAAGTCGGTCTCCAGCAGGAGAGAAAAGAAGGAACTCATGCAAGTGGAAGAGGAGAGCGGGGAATGTGTTGCACCCAAAATTAACAACAGTATGGGAATATGGGAAGACGGAGCACCTTCTAGTCCTTGATGCCAAAAGGCCCTGCTCCTTAACACAAGCTCTCCAAAGGAGAGCTAGGGGTTTTAGCATCAAGGCTGAACAAGCATATGTCTCACAGCCAGAAAAGCCTGAGCACTTGTGTGGGCAGCTGTGGGGCTAGAGACCCCTTGCAACCCTTTATCTTCTAAAAGGGACGTAGAGACATTGCCTTGGCTAAATGCAGTTACACTTTTCGTAGGATTTCAGATGTCCCACCGGTACCTATATCAGGATGTCTTTATTTTGTATGTTTTCTCCTTTACAAGCTAAAACTTTGTAATTTGCTCAGTTCTGCCCATTCTGCCTTATTTTCCTAACCCCCTCCCTTCTCTTCATTACCCATTGTCTAATCTACCACACTCCTATTCTACATACTCCTACTATTGTAGGTTAGCTTCCCCATATCAGAGAAAATATTTGACCTTTTTTTTTTCTTTTTAGAAAATGACTTAGCTTAAGGAAGTACGATAGTCTCCAGATTAATCCATTTAAGGAAGATAGCATAGTAATTTTGTTTTTCCTGCAGATTGGTATCCTTGTTTTAAATATTTTGTTTTAGTTGTAGATGTGCACAATATATATTTATTTTATTTTGATGTGGTGCTGAGGATCGAACCCAGGGCTCTGCATTTGCTAGGCAAGCACTCTACCACCGCGCAACAACCCCAGCCCATGTTATCATTTTTTAATCTACTTTTAAAAGATTTGTTCCTATTCTACCTGACAGCAGAATGCACTTTGACATATCATATATGGAGTATAATTTCTCATCCTTCAGGTTGTACATGATCTAGAATCACATCAGTCATATAGTCATATATGTATATAGGATGATAATGTCTGATTCATTCTATTATCCATTCTACCTGCCATACCCCTGAACTTCCCTTCACTCCTCTACCAAATCTAAAGTAACTCTATTCTTCCCTAGCCCCCCCAACTGTGATTAGCTTATTCATATCAGGGAAAACTTTCCACCTTTGGTTTTTTGGGCTCATGCTAATATCACTTAGCATGATATTCCCCAGCTTTGTCCATTTACCACCAATGTAATAATTTCATTCTTTTTAAGGATGAGTAGTATTCCATCATATATATGTGTGTATATATATATATATATATATATATATATATATATATATATACACATACATATATATGTATATACACACATATGTATATGTATATATTTTTATATATACTTCCACACACCACAGATTCTTTATTCATTAATCTGTTAAAAGTCACCTAGGTTAGTTCCATAGTTTAGCTATTATGCATTGAGCTGCTATAAACATTGTTGTGACTGTGTAACTGTAATATGTTGATTTTAAGTCTTTTGGGTTTAAATTTAATAGTGGAATAACTGTGTCAAACATTGTTTTCATTCCAAGTTTTCTGAGAAATCTCCATACTGCTTTCAATAATGGTTACAGGAATTTGCACTTTCACAAGCAATATGTGCATGCATCCTTTTCCACACATCCTTGCCAACATTTATTGTTACTTGATAATTGTCTTCTTGATAATTGCCTTGGTGGTTGGGATGGGATAAAATCTTACAGAAGTTTTGATTTGCTTTCCTCTAATTGCCATGTATGTTGATCAGTTTTTTCATGTATTTGTGGGTCAGTTTTATTGCTTCTTCTATGAAGTGTCTGTTCAGGTCTTTAGCCCATTTATTGATTTGGTTATTTGTTTTTCTAGTGTTAAGTTTTTGAGTTCTGTATATAACCTGAAGATTAATGCTCTATCTGAGGTGCATGTGGTGAAGATTTTCTCTCATTCTTTAGGCTCTCTTTTCACATTATTCATTATTTCCTTTCCTGAGAACATGCTTTTTAGTTTGAATTTATCCCATTTATTGATTCTTGATTTTACTTCTTGGAATGTAGAAGTCTCATTAAGGAAGTCAAATCTTAAGCTGACATGGTAAAGATTTGGGGCTATTTTTTTTTTCCTATTAGGCACAGGGTCTCTGTTCTAGTACCGATGTCTTTGACCTATTTTGTGCTGAGTTTCATGCAGAGTAAGAGACGGATTTTTACTTCCTTTTTGTTATATGTGGCTTTCCAATTTTCCCTGCACCATTTGTAGAATAGGCTTTCTTTACTCCAATGTAGTTTTTGGCACCTTTGTCTTGCATGAGATAACTGTGTTTTTGTGAGATTGTCTCTGTGTCTTCTATTCTGTACCACTCATTGGTGTATGCATCTGTTTTGGTGCTGATACAATGCTAATTGTGTTACTGTGGCTCTGTAGTACAGTTTAAGCTAAACTATTATGATGTGTTCCACTTCACTTGTCTTGCTGTGTGTTGCTTTTACTATTCTGAGTCTCTTATTTTTGCAAGTAAATTTCATGATTGATTTTCTAGTTCAGTGAAGAATTATCATTGGGATTTTTAAATTAATTGCATTAAAATTCAAGCCCAAGCACAGATTAGTTATAACTATGAAAAAGAATCCTGGCTTAACATTGACCTGACAGCTATCTGGTCACGAGTGTCTGTTGACCAAGGAGCTGTTCCCTGCACTCGTTGATGGGTAAGCTGTCTGCATTTCAGTATTAAAAGTGTCTTAAAGTTGAGTCTACAAAATCTGCATGTTGGTGCTGAGGTCTGGCTTCAGTCACACTTTGCCACCACACAGTCAGGGATACTTTGCGGGGTTTTAATTGTGTTAGAATTTTGGGTTTTATGTGGTATATTCATTTACATATAAGAATGTAATTTTGTCATTAAGTGCTTAACAATTTTTGACCAAGGGTATTGTCATTTTGCAGGGGGTCGTTGTGCCACCAAAGTGGTCCTCTCTGTTGAGCATCTCCTCATGTCTCTGTGTCAAAGCACCTGGCGGCTTTCAGTTAATACCAGTTGAATGGGACTAATTCCCCCTGGAACCAGGGCACACCTTTCTGTATTTGTTCTCATGTGCCTGCTGCTGGGTGGTATATGCTGAATATGGCTGTGGGGAGAAATCAAGGCCAGGTGCACCATGCCTAGCCAGTCTTAAAGTCCTGTTGGGCCCTCTGGAGACATTAACACAGTCTTCCTTCACAGGACCTGTATATTTTGACAGGAATTAGCAGAGACAGCTGCAGCAGTAATTGGAGGCCTTGCTGGAGCTACACTGGCAGCCTGACCGTCATCCTGGCTCACAAATCTGGTTCTGAAGATGGAGCTGACTTCTGCATAAGGGTGAGGTAATGGAACAAGTTACACCTGGGGCCCCTGAAGGTGGTGTGCAGGGCTTTCCCACAGACACCTTGCTCTGCAGAGTATAGGTGCCCATTGGGCAGACTCTGAAGGGGCTCTTGGTGTCTTCCTACAGGAGGGTGAGTCACCAGAGCTCATGCGGAGTACCCTGAAAAGCCAGAACCCTTCTCCACGTGGCAAACCCAGCCAGGCAGGCACAAAGGTCTTTTTTCCAGCTCAAATTAGTCATCACAAGGTGAAGCCAAGAGCTTTCTTTCTTGGTGATAATGACTATCTGGGTTGCCTAGTCTGTTCTTTCAGAGATTATACTAAAAATTACACAAGCAATGTCGTGTTTGCTTCCAGTAGCTCTGGTGGCTTGAATGCCTTCTGGATGTTGGCCCCTTAGGGGAGACAACATGGTGGGCCATGGAGTGGGGGAACATTCCAAGAAGCCCTTGTAGGCTGGGTGTCTTTGTTGCTCAGTTCTGGGTTCTTCTATCCTCTTTCCCTCAGATGGGCTCAAGAGGGTTCTCTTGGGCTGAAGGCTCATCCCTTCACAGTTACCTTGCAGCTGACAGGCTGGACAGTTTGGAGGACTGGAAATGGCCATCCTGAAAAACCAGCTGCTGAGTTGTTCACCTGGGGGGAGTTGAGTAATAAGTCCCTAGTTGCTATTTAGCAGCTGTGGCTCTGAGCATTGGTGTGTGTCCCAACTCACACATGCAGCCTCACGGAGCTCCAGTGAACATAGAAAATAGGCCCAGGAAGATGGAATAACTTGACAAAGGTTATCCAGCCAAGAAGCAGAAGAACTAGGACTTGAGCACAGATTTGGGCTCACTTGCCTCTTGGTTTTTTGGGGGTCATAGGGACTGGGGTGACTGGGGTATCATCCCACATACAGTCTTCCTTCCAGCAGTTGTAGCCACATTGGGGTGAAGGCCAGCTCGGGCCACTAGAACTAATGTCTCAGAAGAAGCCAGGAGTCTGTGTTCTTAAAATGTAAAATACTCTTATTTTAACCAAGATAGAATATTCTGAGTAGGTCAACCCTCAGAGAGCTCAGATGGTCTTGGAACATTAGTTTATCCTGGGTCCAAAATCTGCAGAGTGTCATCTCCAGAAGGACCCCCTACCCTCTCTCTGCCAGGCTCTGGGGGCTTCTCTGTTCTTTCTGTCTTTGGGGAAACTGCCTTTCCAGGTCCTCTCTGGATTCTGCTGTTGTTTTGAGGACATCTAGCTTCTCCTCTAGGTGACAGTCCTGTAGAAAAACACCCATGATCTTTGTAGCTCCTGCTCAAGACTCCTTGAGAAGAAATCAAACCTCAGATTTCTTCCTCGGGCCAACCTAGTACATCCCCTCCTGCCTGATTCTGAACTTCTCTCCCAGCCTGATCATCCCAACCTTCCTGCTTTTCCTCAATGCACCAGGCTAAAGGTTCTTTTCTTCTTAAAACTCCTTTATTTTGAACAAATGTCGAATGTGGAGAGAAATCACAGAAAGAGTACAGAGAGCCCCGCACACCTTCCTCTGCCTCCATGTGGCTGCTTCCTAAAAGGAGGTGGGCAAAGGCCACCTGGAGGAGGTGGCCCTTCAGCTGGGAGCTGAGTGATGAGAAGGAGCCAACTACTGTATGTAGAGACCCATGGAGGGATCTGGTAGTGCAAAGGACTTGTGGCTTCCTCCTTGTTCCTGGTGTGACTGGCAGAGGGCTGGAGACATGAGGACTTTTCAGCATGAGCTGCAGAGCAGGCTTCTCATCAGAGGTCAGTGCCAGCATCCCCACCCAGGACAATATTTGAGAAGATCAAATTAATGGCAAAAGATTTCACATGAATAGCTAAATTTATGACTTTGAAAATCTATTGAAGGGGCAGAGTAGTGTCAGCCTGTCCTTTTGGCCCAGGAAGACACGTGTGTTTTGTACAGAGGGGCACAGCTCCCAGGCCACTCGACTCTTTTGAACCCATCCAGCCTGCTGATGCCTTCAGCTGTGCCTATGATATCTGCTGTTCAGTGACTCTGAGTTTCTATTTTCAGGGTGAGCCCCCTGGGGTGGTGGGAAACCATACCACAGAGGCCACTGGAGTGTAGGGGAGGGGCCAGGCTCCTGCCAGACTGCCTGGGTTCAAGTCCAGGCCCCACTCCACCCAGCTGTGTGACTCTGCAGGTTGCTTACCCTCTCTGAGCCTCAGCTTCCACATCAAAGGGAGCAAGTAATAGTACCTGTCGTTGTTGGGAGGATTCCTTGGGTTTGGTACTACACAGGGATGTGGCAGAATGTGCTATGTGAATGGGGAGGAATCTGGAGCACCACCCCTGGGGCATCCACAGAAGGAGGCTCCCTGCTGGACTTGGGTGTGTAAACATAACACAATAAGAGAGGTAAATAGGGAGCCTACACCATGGGAACAAATATTTACTCCTCATACTTCAGATAGAGCCCTAATATCCAGAATATACAAAGAACTCAAAAATTAGACAATAAGATAACAAATAACCCAATCAACAAATGAGCCAAGGAACTGAACAGAAACTTCTCAGAGGAGGACATACAATCAATCAACAAGTACATGAAAAAAGCTCACCATCTCTAGCAGTCAGAGAAATGCAAATCAAAACCACCCTAAGATACCATCTCACTCCAGTAAGATTGGCAGCCATTAGGAAGTCAAACAGCAACAAGTGCTGGCGAGGATGTGGGGAAAAGGGTACTCTTGTACATTGCTGGTGGGACTGCAAATTGGTGCAGCCAATTTGGAAAGCAGTATGGAGATTTCTTGGAAAGCTCGGAATGGAACCACCATTTGATCCAGCTATTCCCCTACTCGGTCTATTCCCTAAAGACCTAAAAAGAGCACACTATAGGGACACTGCTACATCCATGTTCATAGCAGCACAATTCACAATAGCAAGACTGTGGAACCAACCTAGATGCCCTTCAATAGAGGAATGGATAAAAAAATGTGGCATTTATACACAATGGAGTATTACTCTGCATTAAGAAATGACAAAATCATAGAATTTGGAGGGAAATGGATGGCATTAGAGCAGATTATGCTAAGTGAAGCCAGCCAATCCCTTAAAAACAAATGCCAAATGTCTTCTTTGATATAAGGAGAGTAGCTAAGAACAGAGTAGGGACAAAGAGCATGAGAAGAAGATTAACATTAAACAGGGATGAGAGGTGGGAGGGAAAGGGAGAGAGAAGGGAAATTGCATGTAAATGGAAGGAGACCCTCAGGGGTACACAAAATTACATACAAGAGGAAGTGAGGGGAAAGGAGGAAAAATATAAGGGGGAGAAATGAATTACAGTAGAGGGGGTAGAGAGAGAAGAGGGGAGGGGAGGGGGGAGGGGGGATAGTAGAGGATAGGAAATGCAGCAGAATACAACAGACACCAGAATGGCAATATGTAAATCAATTGTTGTGCAACTGATGTGATTCTGCAATCTGTATATGGGGTAAAAATGGGAGCGCATATCCCACTTGAATCAAAGTGTGAAATATGATATATCAAGAACTATGTAATGTTTTGAACAACCTACAATAAAAATTAATTAAAAAAAAAACACCCTAAGATACCATCTCACTCCAGTAAGATTGGCAGCCATTATGAAGTCAAACAACAACAAGTGCTGGCGAGGATGTGGGGAAAAGGGTACTCTTGTACATTGCTGGTGGGACTGCAAATTGGTTCGGCCAATTTGGAAAGCAGTATGGAGATTCCTGGGAAAGCTGGGAATAGAACCACCGTTTGATCCAGCTATTGCCCTTCTCGGACTATTCCCTGAAGACCTTAAAAGAGCCTATTACAGGGATACTGCCACATCAATATTCATAGCAGCACAATTCACAATAGCTAGACTGTGGAACCAACCCAGATGCTCTTCAATGGATGAATGGATTAAAAAATGTGGCATCTATACACCATGGAGTATTACGCAGGACTAAAAAATGACAAAATCATGGAATTTGCAGAGAAATGGATGGCACTAGAGCAGATTATGCTTAGTGAAGCTAGACAATCCCTCAAAAACAAATACCAAACATCTTCTTTGATATAATGAGAGCAACTAAGAATAGAGCAGGGAGAATGAGCAGGAAGAAAAGATTAACATTAAACAGAGACATGAGGTGGGAGGGAAAGGGAGAGAAAAGGGGAATTGCATGAAAATGGAGGGAGACCCTCATTGTTATACTAAATTACATATAAGAGGTGGTGAATGGAATGGGAAAATAAACAAGGTGAGAAATGAATTACAGTAGATGGGGTAGAGAGAGAAGATGGGAGGGGAGGGGAGGGGGGGTAGTAGAGGATAGGAAAGGTAGCAGAATACAACAATTACTAGTATGGCATTATGTAAAAATGGGGATGTGTAACCGATGTGATTCTGCAATCTGTATCTGGGGTAAAAATGGGAGTTCATAAATCACTTGAAGCTAATGTATGCTAATGTATGAATATGATATGTCAAGAGATTTGTAAGGTTTTGAACAACCAATTAAAAAAAAAGACAAAAACATAACACAGGACACCTGTATTCACTGCGCTTGCAGAGAGGCACAAGCAAGAAGCACATGTGGGGAGGGGGATGCATTATCTCCCACCACATGCGTTACCTCTTGCCCACATGACTTTCCCTGGACTTGGAGACAGGCTCTGGATGTGGTTCTATCATCTCTGTGTTGGTAGACTTTGGCAAGTATTTCCATGATGGGCTCCCACCACTGGCCCCAGGGTCCACCTGGGAGGTAGGCATGGCTTCCAGGACTGGACCCCTCCATTTCCAGGGAAAGTGGGGATGGAGGTGTGAGCAAGGTTAGGTAGGGTCTAAGAGAATTGCTTTCTGAGGCACAGTCAGGCACTTAAATCTGGAACAATTTGAGTACCCTACAGAAGAAGAGCCCCCTTCTGCATTCCCACCAGTGGAGCTGTGAAAGGCAGAGAGTGGGCAGGTCCAGCGATGGCTCCATGGATGTGATTTGACAGGCACAATGTTGAGCACAAAGGGCCATCACAGACAGACACAGGGTAATGCTGTTTATATGAAGCACAAAAGTCTAAAAACGAATATTTAGCAACATAAGGAGACATTACTATGTGACAAAAATTAAAGTCCCCTGGGGTCAACAGGGAGCACATTTATGAGGAAGGTTTTCCAGGTCGGTGGTTGGAACCTGTGTTGCCACTGTGTTAATAACTCCTGTTAATCTTAGGTGTTGTGTATAGATTTTAAAATGTTTTGTTTGAATGAAAATATGCATAGCTGAAAAATAGGCCTCTAAGTCACTGGGCTGGATGCTCTACAATTTCCTTGCTGGACCTGAGACTCTAGGATGTCTTGGTTTTCCTCAGGCCATCAAGGTGACCCTAGGTTCAGGTTGGCCAGGTGGTACTGTGGTAAGGGAATCAGTCAGAAGAAGCTGAAGACCTGACTGGGTCCTGGTGGTTTCAGACAAGAGCTATGTTCCCTTGAGTGTCAGTTTCCTCTACTGTGAAATGGGGAGAACTTAGTCATTGATCTCCCAGAGCTGGCATTAAGGTATTTGGAGGTGATGGTGCATGGAGTGAGTTCAGCTGTTTCAGGGTATATGCCATATATCAAAGACTGCTGAGAACAGCACAGTGAGGGCCCAAGTAGAGGGCAGGAAGAGGTGGGGTAAGAAGGACATGGTCCTTCAAGAGAGGCCTTGCTTTGGTGACTCCTAGGGCTCTACATCAAGGAACCTTGCATCTCAAATTCAAGCCCACAAGGACCAGCTGGCCTTGAAGCACATGAACTCAGAGCCTTCTTCTGTTCTGGTCATTTTGCAAAGCTTTCCTCGTTGGCCACAGGCTCACTATGACCCATCAGGAGCCCAGGGCTTGCTTTGACTTTCTGCTGACCTCCTCCCTTTTCTAGATGGCATGGCTTGGGACATTCCTACTCACATGGGGTGATGGTGCAGCCTGTCCCCCTTGGATCCATGCACTCCACCCTCTGCTGATGGAGGGCTGAACCCATAAGGTGGGGTGCCACTAATGGCAAGAGCAAGCCCAGGAGGCATTTGCTGTGCTGGCGCAGTCAGGGCCCAGGAGTAAAGCTGTTTTGGGCGTCACTTATGTTCCTCTTTGTCATATAGTAGGGTCTGTGTCCTGTTGTGCTCCGGGTGCAAGGTGAATCCTGCGAGTCAAAGATGTGCATTTTGTGCATCTGTAACAAGATGGAGCAAGGGACAGTAAGCAGCCTGCCGGATGGGCTTTCTTGGGCTGCTGGCGCCAGGCAGGGTGGACTTAGCACAATGTCTGAGGAAGCCAGCAGCCCACATCTGGGACCTTGAAGCTCAGGAAGCTGAAGCAGGGCTGTTCTTCCAGCTAGAGAGAGTGTTTTATTCCCCTATTTTCTGGCTCCTGTGACAAATTGTCAGAAAGCTGGTGTCTTTAGAAAACAGAAACTGGTTTTCTTATATTCTGGAGGCCAGAAATTCAGAACTATGGTGTTGGTGGATTGGCTCCCTCTGAGGCTCAGGGAGAGGACTGGGACAGGCTCTGGTGCCGGCAGCAGCACTTGCAGTCCCTCTTGGTCTCTCCATCTACACTTGAGGCACTCTTGGGACTCTGTATGTCTCAAGCATGCTGTCAGTTCTCTTATGAGGACACTGTCATTGGCATTATGATGACTCATCTCAAGACCCTTAACATAAACACATAGGGAAAACCCTATTTCCAAATCAGGTCACATTTGCAGAAACTGGGGTTGGGACTTGGAAACAGCTCTTTGGGGAACTGCTGGGGCTTGAATGTATCCCCAGCATTCATGGGTTGGAAACTTGTTCCCCAGTGTGACTACATTGAGGGAAGGAATTTTGGGGGTTTGATGGCCACAGGGGCTGTCCCCTGAGCAATGGATTCATGTGGTCTCACTGGGGTGGGCTCCTGATAAAGGGAAGATTTTGACCATGTCCCCTGTCCCCATGTGTGGGAGTACACTCTTGCGCTTCCACATTCCCTATGAGGGACAGAGCATGTAGGTCCTTGCCATTTGTCAGCATCCTCATTGTGAACTTTCAGCCTCCAGAACCATAGGAAATAAATCTCTCTTCTTTATAAGTCACCCACCCTTAAGTATTCTGCTACAACAGCACAGACCAGATGAGACAGGGACATGCTTCCCCCCATTGCATGAGGAAAATCATGGTAATACCTTTCTGAATCACAGGTGTCTGATTCCAGCCACCACTCATGCAGGTCCTGAAATTTTGCATCCATCTTCCAGTCTGCTGTCCTCAGTGCTGTTCTCATCTTTAAGGCAGGAGGAACAGGCCTGGTACACATGTGAATGAGAGAGCTGGGGTGAGTGTCAGGGAGGGATGGGGCCTGTGGCAAACTTCATGGAGCAGGCACTAGTTAAGTGCAGTGACCAAGGCTGTCAAACTGTGGCTGCTGGTCAGGGCATTTATCCAGCTGGCTCAAAGCTTATTTTATTTTTACAGAAAACCCAGAAATATAAATATTGTGTGACCAATTTCATTTTTAAAAAACTATTGAGTAGGTTAAGAAAAAAAACAACAACTTTGTGAGTCTGATGGAGTCCCCAGAGACTTCTTTTTAATCTTCTGGACAAGGTGTCCAGAGAAAAGTGGGGATGATGGCCTGAATGTATGCCTGGGGTAATTCCCATGCACTCAGAGCCCAAGGAAATGCAGTCTTCTGTTTAACAATGACAAAAATGCCTTTAAAAGGAGAGAATATAAATTCTTTCCCTCCTTCTGGGTCTCTCTCCTCTGTTATAGAATTTATATTTGCTCTTTAATGATATTCTAAATAAGAAAAATTAAAACCCTAAATCATAGCATAATATTTCCCATTCATTTTAAGTGTGAAATATAAACTTTCAATACAAATGTCATAGCAGTTAACTCTTATGTAAGTGCCTCAGATTTACACCATTCCTGCTCTGAAGCTCATGCCTGTGCAGGTATTTTGTCCCCACTGGAGCAACAGAAGTACTTCCCTGAGCCCATTCAGCAATTTTATTTGACTTCTCAAAAAGTTCCCATCTCACCAGCCTCATATCCATAGGTGGCCAATGAGTTGGGAATGAGTGGAAGCTAATGGCTCGGGGTTTCCCTGTCTCTGTTCTCCTCGTGTGTGACCATGTTCAGCAAAAGTGCTTTGATGCTGGAAGAAACATGGGTGGTAAAGGATGTGATGGGTTCTTTGGTTGTTGCAATTTTGTATAACATCTTTGCCTTTTCTCTTCATTTGGAGCAAGCTCTGGTTTGAACAGCCAGCAGGGTTTCTCAAAGCAGTGGATTCCCCACTTTCTCATCATAGTTGCAGCACATTTTCTTGTAATCACTTTGATATCAGCAGCAAGCATGTGGCCCACTGCTCTTCTGCTGGTGGGCATGCCCCATTGTCCTACCAGATGTCACTCCCAAAGAGCATGTTCAAAGTCAAAGTCTTCAGAATTCAGAAGTGGCAACCCTATGAGCAGAGTTTAGGCCCAGCACTTTCCCTTCTGGTAAGGAGGCCCTGTGAGAATGCTCAGATCACAGGCACAGAGCTGGTGCTGTTACTGCCTCTGATATCAATCTTGAAGCATCAAAGGAGTGCTTCAGTTGGGATTGGCTTGCTTTGGATCCTGTGTTCTGAATCTCCAACTTGTCTTTCAAGTATAGTGCATCATCAAACTGCAAAGGCACTACTTTACCACAGGGTAGCTGATAAAATGTTTTTTGGACACAGCAATTCTTCTTTCTCTTTGCAGCCCCAGTGGTTTTGCGAGCAGCATTGGCTGGAAAACATGCCTGGACTTAGGATAAACAGGAGCAGCCAGAGACAGTGGACTTTGTGTTGTTCTGTACCTTGAACCTCCTTGTCTTCTTGTCAAAATAGCATCTTGATGATGCTTTGGGGGGCCCTCCCAAATTTTCAGCTAAGGGTGACTCCATCTCCAGGCTAATGAGGAGGGACCATGAATGCAGTTGAGCCAAACTGAAGAGACAATTTCCTGATCATAGTGATTGATACAGGGATGGGCATATGTTCCAGGCTGAGCCAATCAGAAGAAGCAATTTATTAGCCATAGTGATGGTTCAAAAATTGGCAGATGACCAAGACTGAGCCAATCAAAATAAGTCATTTCCTGACCATAGGGATTAGCCCAGGGATTGGGCACATGGCCCTCAGAGCCAATGAGAAGCCCTGATAATAGTTTTCCTGAGACTTTGGGGAACAGAAAGTTTTCCCTTTACTTCCACTTAGATTTCAAGGAAGCAAAATGTGAGCCTGGAGTTGCTGGTTCCACACTTATGTGGAAGTTGAGAATCAAGTCAGCTTCATGGACGATAGTGAAGAGCGATGATGATGATGCATCTTAAAAATCACTTTATTCTTTACTCAAATACACTTTCTGGTGTATTTGAGTGAAGAATACAGGACACACAGCAGCTTCATTCCCACACCCCTGTTCTGTGCTCTGACTTTTTGTAGCCAGAGCATCCCCAGCCCTGCTCTCCTGCAACAGCCAACCCATTCTCCACCCATGCAGTTTTGAGTTTTCAAGAGCAGTACTAAAGGGAATATACATTAGGCAGCTTTTTGAGGTCACCCTCTTCTGCTCAGCACAATGTATTTGAGATTTAGCTTTGTCATCATAGGTGTCCATCATACGCTCTACTTTATTGCCAGATAATCCACTCCATGGATGCACACAGTTTCTTTTGCATGCATCCACCAGGATATTTGTGAACATGCACCTTGTTTAAATGATGAATCCAGCCAGGCCTGAAGCTTAGCCAAGCTGTAAACTCGCCAACAAATATATCTGCCCTTCTATCCCAGGTTTGTGTAGACTTACATGGTTTGAGTGTTCTTCATGTTTAAGGAATCATCTTTTATTCCCCTAGTGAACTGATAAAGAAAGTCTCACTTGAATTAGTGAGAAGTCCAATGGCAAGGGGCTTTCTAAGTGACATTCCTGTACATTCAGTTGCATTGTAATGTGCCACATTGCTGGGTTACCTCATGGAGTGGCCTTGGAAGGTGATAGAAATTGACACCCCACTTGACACACAGTGAATTTGATTCTCAGTGGGGATGAAGTGACTCATCTTGAGAAATAACCTAGCAGTCTGGCTGCAGCCCAGGTGTCTCCCTGCCTCCCCTGAGCTCAGCTGCCTACCCATCAGATGGCAGCAGAGCTGGCAGGATTACTTAGTGAATTTTTCTCTCTGATATAAACAACCTCCCAGGTGTTCAATTTAGAATAAATAGAAATAGAAATTAGAACAAGGTCATCAAAATTTCCTGTTGTTTAACAGCTGACAGTGCCTATAGGAACTCAAAATTACTGTCACTAAGAGGTCCATATAATCCATTTGATAATGCACATTCTACAACTGGGATGCACCAGAAATCCTTCACATTGGCTCAGCAGTTTTTTATATTTTTTCTGTCATTATTTTCTCCTTGCTAACAAAACAGCTTGCATTGAGAAGGAAGTGTGTAGAGGGTTTTGCTGCACCCCTCCCCTGACTCTGGCAAAGGCAAGGCCCTACTGAGGTGGATGGTGCAAGATGTCCATCCTCTGGAGGAGTGCAGAATGTTTCTGGGAATGGGAGGTTTGTTTTTGTATTCTTGTTGATAAGTATAGTTGCAACTTCTCATATGATCATTAAGTATGAAGAAAAAATATGACTTTCCCAATTAATGCAACTATTTCTAAAGAATAAATCTGTTTGCTCTAAATGCAATGATTCAGCTGTGGAATGTAGATTGTTAATGTTTAATGAAAAAACCCCCTGTAGGAAAAACAGTCAAGGAAGTTTTTGAGAAATTAATTTAAAATCTAGAGAAGAAAAATTAATGTTAAAAAGACAGATTAGTGCTTGGTACTGGGTAACTTGTTCTTGTTCCTGTGCACAATGGTTTGTGCTCTTACTCTTGTTTGATTAAATTAGTAGCCTCTCTATCTAGTTAACCACTTGTCATAACCTCAGTGCCAGTTCTAGTCAGTAAGTCAAGAAAGAATACTGAAGGTATAGGCCAATAGTCTGGGACATTTCTAACTATTATTAAAAGCTAACTAAGCAGAAACAGCTCAAAGCAAAATGTGAACTGAAAGAAAAAATGCTTGCTTATGCATAAGCCAAGATACATTCTTCTTATGTAATCGTAGCTATGTAATATTTTGTTTCTTTGATTAATGATTCCTGTCTTGTAATAGCAAAATACTGTGAGCCTGCCAAAATGAAAAGTACATATGATTAACTTCACAAGTAAAGATTGGGATTCAGCACCTTCACTTTTGTGTCTGTGTTGTTTCTCTGCTGCCTTTTCTGACTCCTCACCATCTGTTCATCTCCTGAGACACCCTGGTAGAGCTGGACTCTGACAGGTTTTAGTCTTTTTAGTAGGGGCCTGATATGAGTGTCATCATGCGACCAGACCACGTGATGGCATGTGGTGGTTTCTCACTGATGGCTGTGACTGCTCCACCTGTGGCTCAGCACTACCTAAGAGGACTTCTTGCTCAGATCCCATGTGGGTGTGCATGTATGGCAGGCAGGGTCCTCCATGTGGGTATTAGGGACCCAGGCTGCTTCTAGGTAGTGGCTTTGCCATACTCTAGGGCCTCTGTGTCTGCAATTTGTCCCTAGTGGAATGTGACAGCAATTGATTCTGCCTTTCAAGTGATGTGTGACACTTGGGCTCATAGTTCATTGGCCAGAAGTAATCCTACGGCCACACCTGAGAACAGGAGAGGCTGGCTAGGTCCCTAGCTGTGGAGCTTTGAGCAGTGCTCTGCAGAGCAGGGGTTTGTGTGTTTATAAATCCTGACAGGTGGCAATCTCCCTGACTGACGTGACTCCTCACTCTCTTTGTTCTACACTCAGAATCCAGTATTATTTACAAGACTGTCTATGCCTTGAGGTTCCTGCAGAACCCACCTACTCACCCTCAGCCAAACCTGGAGACAGTGGTTAGGGAAAATGTTCAAAGACAGATAAGAGCCTTCTATTGCACCATGATCTCAGTCTCCCTCTCCAAAGTCTTCAGTTTTCTGTGATTACCGCTAGAACATGTGCTACTCTCCTACCTCAAGCATTTGATATAAAACTGTTGCTATAAATTAAAAATGAATATGAGGATTAGCTTATTTACCTGCCTTCTGTTTTTTTTTTCTTTTTTTCAGTTAGTATTTATCTATAAGTAACAGAATCTTAGGCCACAAAGCTCAACCAGGCAGGAATCTTTTTTCTCATGCTGTGGCTTGCTCCTCTGACTTCCTGCTTTGTGTTCTTATCATTTAATTCTGGTCTTCATGGTCACACAATGGCTGCTTTGTCTCCATCTCAATAAGAATGGAGCACAAGCATTCACAGTTGGACACCTCATATTTTTCAGTGGGTTATTTCAAGGGTTCTTTGGGAATAATTTATCTTTTTTTTTGGAATGTCTACTGGGGATAAATATCAAATATCTTGCCTTTTGGTTAGGGTGTGGGCATTGGGATGGGTTCTTCCTGGAGAGGGGGCTCTCATCTACAGGATGTAGACAGTGCTTGATGTCAGCCCCATGTCCCACTCCTCACCTCATGGTATTTTGCCATAGTGAGTTAGGAACACTTCTGGAGGCCAGTGGCAGCACAGCCCCTGAACTCTGCAGAAACCCCAAGTTACAGCTTGAGGTGGCCTCTGCTGCCTGCTCCCCAACATTCACCCACCTGCTTCCTCTCTTGCACATGTTGAAATACTTATGGGGATACACCAAATCTCTGAGCTTTTGCTCCTGGATCTCCCCCTTCCTTCCTGTGTCTCTGTGCTTTCAGGGGGATACCTGTGGTCAGGCTGCAGCTTATGCTGAGCTCCAGGTCTTTCATTATAGAGGTGACATGGAGCTATGTAGTTGGATGGAAAGAGCAACATCTGCTCCTTCTAGGAAACTATAAGATACTTGATGGGGGTCCTGTGGTAGGGAGTTGAGGGGCGCTGCCACCCCAATGTGCAGGCCTCACCTCCAGCGGACTGTCTGGGGGTTTTGGCTTGGGCAACTGGACACGTGATTCTAACATTGATTTGGAAGACAGAAGACAGGCTAGTCCAGCTGACAGGAATATAGTAAAGAACAGCAGTCCCTCCATTAGCCTGCAAAGGCTGCTGTCCCCAAGGTCACAGGATGGAGGACTTCCACAACAGAAATTTGTTCTTCAGAGTTTGGAGGCTGGAAGTCCAAGATTGAGGTGTTGGCAGGCTGGTCCTATTGTGGCTCATACTTGGTTTCTGGGGGCTGCACTTTCTGGGTCCTAACACGGTCTTCTTGCATGTGTTGGCGTCCTCATAGTCCCTCTGTTTATAAGGACACCAAGTATTAACTTGGTTTCCTCTACAGAGTCCCTGTTCCCCCCATAAAGCTGGGCTCTGCAGGGCTGTGGGTGATAACTTCTTGGGAGAGGGAACCCCACATGGTCCCCAGCACTTTAGTGGTAGCTGTGTCCTCAGTGCTGCCCTCAGCCCTAGTGCATTCATGTGAGAATTTACCTGCAGATCAAGAAAGCTGGATGACTGACCAGCAGGTGGGCCCCCTGGGTGACAGGACTCAGGGAAAAATCAAAGCCCCAGGAATCACCTAAAAGGGGAAAGTAAAGCCACAGATACAGTTGTCTAGCCACATGGGACAACAACCTCATGATCAAGGCAAGACGTACCCCAGAAATGACTGAGGAGAGCCATGGACATTCATGTTGGTGACCAGGAGTGGGTGGAAACTGGGCACTTGATGCAAAATGTTCAAGTTCCCTGGATTCCCAGCAGTGGAATCCAGCCACAGAATACTCAGCTCCCAGGCCCCAGCTTACATCAGGTAACAGGAAAAGCCCCTTTTGGCTCCAGACTGAATGTAAAGCTGTGGGACACCCACAACCACAGAGGCAGAGGCCATGTGTCTGTGGGTGTAGGTTGGATGGTTCTGGCACATAGCAGTGGTGGCCATCACACTAGGGCACAGACCTGCTTTTGGTTCTCTTTTAAACTGTGCCTTTTCCTGTGATTGCTGGTGGAGCACCTGAGGCTTGGGCTGTGGCCTGTCTCCTCCAATCCTCAGTGCCATCAGGGGCCAGAGTGTGTGGTGTGGTCTGTGGTTAGTCAAGATGTCACTTGTCCACCATGCCAGGCCACACAGAAGCCCTCAGCTGCCTGACTGCATCCTGCTGCTGCCCTCTGCCTTCTGGTCCTTCCTGCTACAGCCTGGGCAGGCATCAGCCCAACTGGATTATTGCATTCTGTGGTGAGGCTGCCCTGGCACCCAGGGACTGCTGAGAGCACCCCATCCTTGTTTCCTGCTTCATCACAGGACAGTGTCCAGCCAATGACCCACATGTGGCCCTTAAAAGCCACACTCACAACTCGCTGCCATACTTACTGGGCTCCTTCCGTGTAGAATCTGTATAACAAGTGGCCTCTGGCAGCAGAACACAGTGGCTACCTGGATCTGAGCCATTTGGATCAACTACCTCCTCTGGCTATTGTTGTGAATGAGGGCAAGTCACTTAACCTCTCTGACTCTGTCTCCTAATTTATAAATGGGATGCTAATCAATCCCTCACAACTGAAAGACTGTTGAGATTGACAGCATTAATGCCTGTAAAGTTCTCATAACAGTGTTTGGTCTGTAGTAATGGTTATGCAAATAATGACTATAATCATGATAATGGTTTCAGTGCCTATCAAATATTCAAACCAATACTTTGTTGATGATGGTGGTTTTATTATTGCTTTCCCTTTACTCCAAAAAAGTGCTGGACTGTGGTGTGTCCCTGCCTTCTCTCTGTCAATGGATCTGCTGCTCCACATTTCAGGACCTGTGGCCAGAATGGGCTCCCCCTGACCTGATGTTCATTTATATGTGCATACACAAAGTGCTTACTATGTGCCCAGTAGGGTCCTTGAACTTTTAGAGAAGTGGTCTTCCTGCTGTTGTTCATTTGCATCAACAGAGGACCATAGGGACACTCAAGACCCATGGAGACCATTTGAGTAGTCTCTGGCCCTGAGTGTAAGGCATAGCTCATCCTGCAGTGAGAGGAGAGACCTGTTAAATAACAAGGCAGCTCTGATGTGTCCTCTGGGGTTTTCCTCTGTGGGGGAGCCTGTGGGAGTTCATCCTATTGTGCCATCACTGATTCAAGTTGTCCTGCTGTCCATGTCTGTTGAACTTGAATATGAGTAAACAAACCCCCCACTCTCCCTCATGCCGCCCCCATGGAGCTTCTACAGACTCTGGTCGCCTCTGTTCTGTCCACAGCTCCATGGATGCACACCCAGGGGTCTTCCAGGATGGCAGATGCCATGCACAGACTATGATGGGCTCTGTCATTCTGGGTTCCTGCTTCTGGTCTCAGAAGTCTGGCCTTGGATGTTGCCCTTCAGATACCCCTTAACACCATCATGTCTACTCTAGAGTCTGCATAATTCCTGCCGCAAAACCACAATTTATTTGTTGCATGACTTAAGACTTTCATGCCCCAGTTTCCTCTTCTGTTGGATACTGTGTGTGTGTTATTAAGTTTTTACTCTTTGCTCTAAACATGTCCTCTTATCTCTGATGTGCAATGCTAGGGCCATGACTCTGAGCCACCTTTCCTTTTGCCAGCTGTCCTCATGTAGGCCCTGCAAGTAGAGGACACAGGGTACTGGATCAGTACATGTTCTTCCCTTTTTCTTCCTGATTACTTCCTGTCTAGTTCTGTTTGCTTCCATCTAGCTCCTTCCTCTCTCCTCCTCTTTCTGTTTCTGTTGAGCCCCAGCTGGCTTCTAGGGCCACCCAGCCTGAGAGTCAAAAAGTTTGGTCATGGGAAAAAGGCAGGCAGGCATCACCCTTCCTGCCAGCCACAGGCACTGGCACCCATGCTGGACTGTGGTGTGGCCCTGCATTCTCTCTGTCCAGTTTGTGTTACATGTGGCTGGAAAAGGAAGAAACTTATCTGACTCTTTCCATTTTATCTTTTAAACTGGCAGCATTTAAATTCAGTAGTTGATTATTTGAAGTTTTTCTCTTTTTGCTTTTGTAATGAGTTTTTCCAAGGCTGAGATATAGAAGGACCTGGCCTTGGGTGCCATGGGGCATGGAAACCTGCTCACAGAGTTGGCTATTCACAAATGCAGGGTGGCCTGCAGCTGGCCTCCTTCATCCAAGGTTCAAGTTGCTGCACTGCTGTTCCTCCTGAGGCTCTGAGATTTGCAGGGGGCTTCCAGGGAGTAGCGTTTTCCTACACTCACTTTTGCCTTGAAGGTCTCATCACTGGCTCTTCTGCCAGCAGCTGTGCTGAGATGCTCTGAGACAGATGCACCTATTTTCCTGAATGACCTGGAGATCCAGGATGACAGTGGGCACCTTGGATAGGGGACACAGTCATCTGTGATTTTAGAGTAGTGAAACCTTCTGACTAGTGCAGGGTTCATGAACTTGGCCTTGAGCACTGAGTCCCCGCTCCTTCACTGTAGATCCACCAGGCCAGGAGAAACTCAGGGAATTGACAGAACTGGAAAGTTTTGGAGGTGGAAAGAACAAGTGTGAATCCTGACTTTGACTATGTTCAGATTGGAGAACTTCCCTGTGGCTCAGTTTTATCATTTTTTGAAAGTAGTTTTGAGACTACACATCTCAGAAATATGGTAATGGTCTCCTGACATGGCAGGTGTGTGGACCCAGGTGGACTGGCACCTCAATAGTGTGTTTCTCCTATTAATTGATATTATCCCTTTTTATATGAAAATTGCAGCACCTTTCTTGGCAAAACTGGTTGCCAGACTAGCAACCCAGTGACATGATGTTGCAGAAGGAAATGAATGGCATGAGAATGCAAGAGGCAAAGGCTATGTTAGTGTAAATGGTGTCTGTTCACAACAATGAGAGGAATCCAGAGAGACTCAGAGCAAACACAGTATATTTATTCTCTCAAGCACAGAAACCTTGTAATCATAATTGGTGGACATGAATTCTATGAGCATTTGTTTAACTTCTACTAGGAAAGACCAGAGACCCAGCAGTAAGCAGGACACCAGTGTCACTGTTAGGAAAATCTGGGACCAGGGTGGAGCACTGTGAGAGCAGAAGGCATAGGACAATCAGGGAGGGGAAGGGTGACATGCTGTGGCTCTCATGGTCTCCTCCCTCCAGTCCTCCTACCAGAGATTTCCTTTGGCTGTATATGGATTATAGAGTGGGGAGTTGTGTAGACAGTTCCCTGCCAAGTAGAGAAGCTCAGAGGAGGGCTAAAGTCACCGCCTCCAGGCTGAGGAAGAAGCCTGCTCTGCCTTGTGGTGGGAGGAGATTCCCATCAAGTGGAGAGGATGGGAAGAGGGTGAGATGACAGTGCTGAGTGGGCTGTGGAGAAGAGGAACCTGGGGTTGGAGAGTGTGCAGATGTTCTAGTCCAGACCATCACTTCCACAATTCCTGTACCACCTGCCAAGACTTCCTTCCAGACATGGGCCTCTGAATACTGAAACATGGCGGGTAGTTGGCTCACAGTTCTAGCCAAGGCAGCAAATGGCCTTGTAGAGAAATCTTTACACACTCCATGCCACCCCAATAATCAGAAGGAGAAATTTCTAATAGTAGAAGTGTGAAGCCAAAGATTTGCCCTTCTTTTAATGATTCTGGATATATCTCAGCATCTGAATTTTGTCTCCTATGGAAAGGAGAGAAGCATGAGCTGCCAAGTCCTAGAGCTGGGTGGGCCCCATGTGGATCATGGGAATGGTGGGTTCTGTCTGGTCTGCAGGGTAATGAGCCATGAAGATGACCCCATGCTTGGATGTTGGGCTCTCTCTGTGAGGTTGAGATCTGGAGGAGTAACGTTTTCCCTTTGAGGAGGCAGCTGTGTGCATCAGGGCCATGGAATCAGTGACCATCTGGGCTCCTTCCCACTTCACATGGTTTTGGGGATGGTCCTGAAGAACACATTTTTCTGGAATTATAAGACTTTCCCTGTGGCCATCAGGTGCCTCACTGGGTGGCAGGCAGGGACTCCATTGGGTCATCTTCTCACACAGCGTAACAGGGTCTCACTCTTGTTTTGCTGCCCTCCTCACAGAGGTCGAGGGTCCAGTCACCATAAATGGCCTGCAGAGGTTCTCCTCACTGCCCAACTTCCTCCCCTTCAGCTTGCACATCTCCAACTCCTTACTTGAGGAGGCCAAGCAAGACCTCAGGTGCAACTCCTGCCTACAGCCTAGGGGGAGTCCTTCTTGATCCACAGAGCCTGGAGCCCCCTTCAGTCAGCACCAGCTATGGCCTGTTATCCATGGAGCTCCTGCTAATTCCCATGGCCTTCAGTAACTTGAAGAAGTTTCCCTTCAACTGGGAGGTGAAGTCCCACATCTTCCACAGCTCCATCCACTCCAACAGACCCAAAGTGAAGTCCCACATCTTCCACAGCTCCATCCACTCCAACAGACCCAAAGTGCAGTTCTATGTCACTCACATGGGCTGGAATGAGAGTGACCCTGCTGAGGATCTAACCTGCATCAAGATGTTTGCCATTCTTGAGTCCAGGGAGATGGTGGCCAGCTGCTGGCTGCAGGGGGGGGGCCTGACTGTGCATGGCTGAGCTGGAGCTGCTGCATGAGTGGATTAGCTCCAAACTGGACCTGGAGCCCAAGGAAGAGATCCTGACCCTGCTGGGGGGCTTGGCCATGGAGCTCTCCTTCAGCTTCTACCTGGCCAATGAGGCAGTCCAGCATCCCCTAGAGGAGGAGGGTGAGTGGGAGGACAAGATCCACTTGGGCCAGGACAGCCCCACACAGGTGCCTTCTGCCTGAGAGTGCATCTGCAGCATTGCAGTCTACCTGACCCAGGACAACCTGTAGAGGTCCCTGTTGAGCCTGGATGAGAACATCACCTTCTCTGTTCTGCTGAACCTCATCTGTGAAGGGGATACAACCACCTTTCAGATCTCTGACCAGCGGCAGCATGGCAGACCAGTTCACTCTTCAGTTAGAGGCTTTGCCATGTTGGGTTGAGTGGCAGTCAATTCTTAGAAACCCCAAGCTACAGGCTGTTAGATGGTGTCGGTCATTGGCTGGGGTTTGTCATCAATAAACATAGCCAGGAATTAAAGTGGCCAGGACAACTTTTGTCTGGAAGGAGGGAGCTAAGGCCCTCACGTGTGTGCAAAGGTGGGCTGGGTATCAGAAAGGGACCATGAGGGAGGGGAGCACAGGAGTTGAGACAGAGAAGTGACCCAGCACCAAGGGTTGGTGGCATGGACCCAGTACCACTTCTGTCTACCTACACTAGCTGTGACCTAAGTTAGTGGTCTGTCCTCCTTTGGAGTCCAGAAGACAGAGCTTGTCCTTTCTGATGGTTCTATTTTATGAAATTCTTATACCTTGCTCTGAGTTGTCAGTGACAGCTACATACTATTGCAAGCCGTCATTAGAATATTCTCCAAAAAGGAGGGTTCATGGGCCAGTTACCACGTGTGCTTGGCTAAACAAGCAGCAGACCTTCCCTGCCAGGCCTGCTGGCAGCATTCCAGGGGCCTGTGGGGTCGGCTAGTGCTGTGTGTGCTGACCTGTCCTGGGCTGAGAATACTGCAGTTCTCCATGTGTGGGGAGTGAGCCCCTCAGGAACAGGGGCTCACTCTGTTTTATTTTTGATGTCCATATTTTCTGAGCCCAACAGGTTCTTAAGTACTTGTTGATGTTTAATAGAGCAAGAGTGCAGAGGGATCCACATCAAGAAGTAGGCAAGGTTAGATGACTGGAATGGACGAAAGGCCAGACCAAGCTGTGGTCAGCACATGCACAGGCACTGGGGTAATTGGTACTTTTGAATACTGGAAAGTGGCATACTGAGATTGAATTATTGTATGTATAAAGAATAATGTTGTAGCAATGACTACTAATGAAAAATGTCCGACATACTTGAGAAAATGAATAGATTCTGCTTGCCTTTGCACCAGAAAGAGTGATGATTTATTTGATCAACATTGGTCTTGTTTGAAACACATCTTGAGCTCTCTGAGACCTTAGGCTTCTTTAAATTTTCTTTCTCTCGACAGGCAGTATTTGCAGGCTATGTCTAAAGACTATCAGAAGTGGTGGTGTACATTTTAGGAATCCGGAGCATAGGGTGGATACTGTCAAAGCAAGAGGGTCCTGAGCTTTTTCGGCTTGAACATTTAGAGAGAAGTTTTGAATGTGAGCACCCAAATTGGTTCTCTGGGTTATTGAATAATTAAGAATTGTTTGGTGCCTAGTCTGTGTGCAGATGATGGACTTTGGCCTGGCAGGAAGGCCACTCAAGGCAATGTCAACCGGTGCTTGGTTTCCTTGGTCTTTGTGTGACCCCATGTAGATTAGAACCACAACACTCTGCCATTCCTCAGTGATCTTTTCTTCTACTTTAGGCTGAAAGCTTCTGTTGGTAACTTTTGTGGCTGCAGTAGCAGATATAGCTTTTATAATCTTGTTTGTAATCTTAGTTTGTAAATATCACAAACATTGTTGTAGATAGTCATTCATGGAGCTGCTGTGACTGGATCAGGTAGGACATTGGAAATCTGGAGTAAAAAATGATAATCACTCTAAGAGGCTTATCCTTGAGATGGAGAAATACCTATCTCCATCTATCTGTCCTTCTGTTTGACTCTATCCATCCGTTCAACTACCATCCATTTATCATTCATCCATCCTTCCATCTACCATCCATCTATTCATCCTTCCATTCATCATCCATCATTTATCCCTCTATCCACCCATTTATCTATCCATCCATCTTACACCATCCATCCTTCCATCCACCATTAAAGTTTTCTGTCAAGTGTGGTCTCAGGAGGTATACCTTAGACTGTAAAAATAGAGAAGAATTGTCCTGGAGAATAGTCAGAAGGACAAGGGTAGGAGCTTCTCTGATACCACCTCTGTAGAGGGGGCCCCAGCTGCAGCTCTGCTGCCTAGTGGTGTGAACAACATGAGAATGGCAGGTCCTGTTGCCAGAGAGCTGCTTCCTCTCCAGGTTGAAAGGGGCCTGATGCCACTCAGAGGGGCAGCCTCTGGATCGAGATTTGTGATTGTGATCACCAGGTTTCCAGTCTCTACACTACCTGCCTGGCCCATGGAAGCACTGGAGATTTGTGAATGTGATCACCAGGTTCCCAGGCTCTACACTACCTGCCTGGCCCATGGAGGCACTGGATCTTCCCAGGGTTTTGGGAATGGGACATAGTGACCTAAGAAAATCCTCTGGCCTGTCAGGTGAGTATCAGAGCCCCCTTCTCACCCATGGCTGACCTGAAAGATCAGGAGGCATAGTGCTGAGGCTGCAGGGCCTGTGTGTGAAGATGACAAAAGTCCTATTGGTCTTCTCTTTCTCCTCTTTGTCCAGCCTCAGAACTCCGGAACTACCCACTGCCTTTGATCCCCAAGAGGATGCAGAAAATCTAGGAAGATATCTCTTCCAGCTTTATTTTAAAAACTAGCCTGACCAAAGGGGCTGAGAATCAAAACTGATTTGAATAATAGAAAGTTACAAAAATGATTTCTGAGTTTATGGCCTGGGAGACACGCCTGCTCTGGGCTTTTCTCTTCACCCAGGGACAGAGCTAGGGGCAGGGTGTAATGAGATTTCTACCCCTCTGAAAGACTGGAAGCATGTAGTGGGGATAGGGAAGCTGGACATGGTTGGAAGTGTGTCAGTCAGCTTTCTGTAACTGCAATACATTCCTGAGATGATTTCAACATATGGAGTCAGAAGGTTTATTTCAGCCCACTGCTTTGGAGGTTTCAATCCTAAGGATTGGGCTTGTTGCTGTGAACCTGTGGTGCTAATGGCTGTGAGCACAAAGGAGAAAGAGGAAAGGGCTGGGACCCAGCTCTCCCCTCAAGGGCACCCCTGATGCTGGACTCCCTCCCACCAGGCCTCCCATCCTAAGAGTACCAATGCCTCCCAGTAGTTCCCCACTCCCAATGTCTTCCACTTGTGCCTTTGTGGGACAGGCAGATTTACACTAGAGCAGAAGGAGGGCCACGTAGGCATTTGCAACAGTCAAGGCAAGTACTGTGCTTCAGGTGTGTGTGAATGTGTTCATTCAGTGCCTGGGGGGGGGTGCCACCCACATTTGCATGCTTGTCCTCATCTTGTAGACAGGGACATTGAGCTCAGAGAGACTGAATAAATAGCCTCAGGTTCACAGGTCCAACAGGGCAAAGCTAGGCTTTGAACCTGGATGTCAGGGCTTGGGGACACTGTTTTTGGCCCTTCTGTAAGCTGCCTTTTCAGAAACTGTCACAGGGAGAGGGGTAAAACCAAAGCCTAGATCTCACCTCCAAGAGGGTGCACAGCTGTGTGGCCCTGGCTGGTTGACTCTTCCTGGGTCCTCCTGGCAGGGTCCTATTGCAGCCCGGTTCTGTATCAACCCTGGGAGATTGTGAGCATATGGATTGTTTCTTTGCTTCAGTCATCTCTTTATTTTGAAGGGCAAGTAAGGTAAAGTGAGAACACTTGGAAGCCTTCATGGTGGCTGCCTTGAGCCGCCCTCAGTGGTGGCAGTAAGGAGTGGGATGGGAGGGCAAGTGAATGCAGCAGTCCTGAGGCCCTGAAGACAACCTCCATCCCTTCTCCCTGGCCTGCCTTTGTGCCCAGATTTGCAACATTGGCTCTAATAAGACTTCAAAAAGGCGTATCTCTCATTAGCAGCTGTAGGCCATGGGTGGCAGGGGGGCCATTATCCCCAAGCTGGGAGACCTGAGAAGTTTGCCTTCAACAGCAGTTTGCCAACCTCTTCTGAGCAGGAAAAAGTCCAGATATGTCAGTCTCAGGGGCCCATGGCATTTGTTGTTTAATTTGATAATTGCATCCTGAGCACCAAGTGTGTGCAGGGCATGGCACCAAGTGGAGGGTGTGCAACAATTAGCAAGATGAGGACTCGCAGTCCAGGAGGGGAAACACTAATGAAGCATGCATGGTGGATGTAGCATGGTGGGTGCTCCGAAGGAAAGCAGTTCATGGAAGCAGCAGACAGCCTGATCTTATGCCCTGGGAGGGCTTTCTGGAGGAGGGACCATCACCTTGAGACTTGAAGGATGGACAGTGAAAGTCCAGACAACCAGGGGCCCCCAAGTGTGAGGGGGAAAGGTTCAGAGGGCCTAGAGTGTCCTTGCAAAGGCAGGCAGCAACTGGTGCACACTGAACAGAGCACAGTGGGGGGATTTAGCTAAAGGTGGGCCAGAGGCACCCATGATCAGGAAGCAGGGTGATTTACAGGAAGAAGGATGTCAGATGAGAGGTTCCAGCAGAGCCAAGTTCCTGGGGGATGAGCCCTATTATCTATGTAAATCAGCCTGCCTCTGTGTCCAGCCTCCCTTCACACTGGCTTCCAGCTAGTTCTGCCAGAAGGGGCATAGCACAGGCCCCAAAGCAGAAGACTCCAGTGTGATTTTGAGTGTGGTAGGATGGCTTGAGCTCCAGCAGACCACCCTGAGGCTGCATGGGGTGTGGCTAGGAACCTGGGTGCTTCTGGGGACATGCATGGGAGGACAGTGGTAGGGAGCATAGGGACACACACATCCTATGGTGCCAGTCACTTCATGTGAGCAGCACCTTGAGACTACAGTGGCTGGTGAAGTCCACATAGTGGTTGCTGGTCATTTCTAAAAGGGCACAGAAGGGGGAGTTCTGTGTTTTTGTTTGGGTGGGTTGATCTTGAGTTTGGCTTGGGCTGTTTTATTTTTCTTGGAAATTCTAGGAGGCAATGTTGGTGTTCCTTTGCCTATGAATTTGGTACTTGGAAGAAAGTTCTGTGCAGTTCTGATGACCATCTTAGTACAGATGGTAGGTGAGCTGTGAAGGTGTCACGGTAGGCGTGAGTACCCAGGTGTCCGACAGCTCTTCAAAGATAGGAGTGCCTAGAGCACCAGGGCAAAGCCCAAGTGTGTTTGAGTGAGAGAAAGAAAAGTGACAACATTTCACCCTGGCTCATGGACTACTTTGAATCACCACAATGAAGTGGTTCTTTCTTGAGCATTTGAAAGTTAATGTCAGCAAGCATTATACAAAGAGCAGGTTGGACACAAAATGAGTTTAATTGTATAAAAGATCATATTGCTTTGCAGCTATAAATTGATTTTTTCTATCTTAGCTTTGTTTATTAATATTTATTCTTATTGTGATAAATATTGACAGGAGAGGCTCTCTGGCTATTTCCATGGATCCCCTTTACTTAATATTTTTTCTCTGTATTCACAGAAATGATTGGAACAATAAATACCCACTCACCATCTGTTTTATTTATTTATTTATTTTTAAATTTTACCTTGAATTGCAGGGGATACACTTGTGTGTGTGTCTTCTGTGGACCTCAGGTGGATTTTGTCTGGTCTTCTGAGTGGTGAAAATTTCAGTGCCTAACTGTTTTTGCTAGTGAACTTTCAATTTCAAATAGAATAAACCCAACCCAATGTGGCTTAAGGGAATTTTCTGGCACATATAACTGAAAAGCTCAAGGATAGCCTCGGGGCTGGCTAGATCCAGGTGTTCAGAGATATGGCCAGAAAGTGATTTATGTCCATCTGTTGCCTTTGTGTTCCTCTATTGGCTTTAGTCTCTGGGAGGTGCTGGATACTTGGAGCAATCAGTGCTTTGTAGAAGGACAAATGAGCTCAACAATTCCTGACAAGTTCTGGTCACCTGTCTCTTTGTGAGTCAATCAACTGTGGCCAGAAGATGAAAAATCTGATTGGCTTGGGTGATTGCACAGTTCCTTCTTAGACCAGTCTCTCTCCATAAAGATGTTGTGCTTTGGCCACACATGTCAATTCCAGAAGCTGGAGTACAGCCGGCCCAGCCTGAGCTGCCTGGAATGCACAGGGTGCCCCTCCCCTGGGAAGCCCTGGTGCTGAGTCGCTGGGTTTGGGCAGGTGGCACTGTTCCCAAGGACCCTCTTTATGGAGAGACACAGAGCAGGAGCTGTTGATGATTCATGAGAGATTCTCTCCAGGTCTGTGTGTCCCTGAGGCAGGGTGGGACCGAAGGTGACTGAAGTGTGGCAGGTGGACAGGAATGGCTTCTGAGGGGGCAGTTCCTGGACCCCATCACCTATCACCATAAGCCTGTGTGGTACAGATTGCCTGGCAGAGTCTGCAGTAAGTTCTTTGCACATAAGATCCTGATCCTTGCAGAGATGCTGAGAGGTACCTGTTGCTTCCAGCATCCCAATTTTACAGATGAGGCATTGGAAGGCCAGAGGTGTGGTAATTTCTATGGCTTTATGCTGGAGTCTGACCTCAAGGCAGGTGTGTGGTCCCAACTTCACTAAGCTACCCGGGTGCCTCTGGGGATGGCCATTCCCACAGCAAAAAGTAGGTAGTCAACTCCTGGTGTGTAGCAGGGTCTTGGTGAATAGACATCAAAGTAAAACACATGGTTTAGTGTTGTTCCTGAGTTCTTCTGAGCTGCACCTGCCATATTTGACTTTCTCAGATGGACAGTTAGGCTGAGTGGTGAGACCAGAGCTGACAGCCCCTCCTAGGAGCGAGGGCACTTTTGGGGGTCCTCACCTGTACCCAGATCCCTTCCTGCATTACCCTGGAGCTGTGCTCTGGCCTATCCAGCTCATCTTTTTGGCAGATGCATTTTCTCAGCTCCCGTGGTCTGCTGGTCCTCCTGGTCCCTTTCCAAGTCAGAGGCAAAAAATTTACATCCTCAAGGTTCTCTGCTTCCTGGGAAGGCACCTACAGAAGGAAGATCCACTGGGCCAGGACTTCCTGGCAAGTGTGAAGAGAGATCTCCCCGCCTGCTCTCAGGGCTCCTTACTCTGTCCTATCATCTTTCAAGTTTATATCCCATTTTGAAAGGCACACCCGGCAGGGCACATATTGGCAGCCTCCATATCCCTATTAGGATGCAAGGGGCTCTCTGCTAATTGATCATAGGCAGAGTGGTTGGCCAAAGAGACAGAATCTGTATGCTCCCCTTAACCAGAGCAGAGGCACTGCTCCTGGGGCTGGGCTTAGCTCTGGGGCTGTGAGGTGATCTCACCTTCCTCCCACATGATGGGATTCCCTTAAATGTGCTCCAGATCACACTGCCTGGTGAGGGCTGCCTGGAGCCCATTGCAGAGTCACCCCCTGAAACCCATGTATCCTCTTTATCAGCTCAGTCTCAGCTCTGGAGGGTGGGCACAGAACTCTGAAGTATCCCTGGTGGCACCAGTGATCCTGTGTGCTTCTGAATCTGAGGATTGCTAAACCATGGGATCCCTCCCTCCATACAGTGTTGGTGACATTCCTTACTGGGGCTGGGGGGAGGGCTCAATAGAGGTGATGGTCACTGATTCCTGCCCCAGGTATGTGAGGGCAGCCCCTGGAGGCCCTGAGACTGAGAAGAGAGGCCAAGGCTCAGGATTGCACAGGGAGGACCACTGGGGCACTTCCTGCTGGGACCATCATCCTGGGCACAGCAAGCCTAGTGGGTCCCTTAAATCTGAGTAAGAAGAAGGGCTGTCTACATGTTGCTGGTGCATGGGCAGGGGTTTCCAGGGGGTACCTGGTCCAGGTTCTTGGCATCCCAAACAAAGAATGGAGTAAGATGTGAGGCTGGTGGGCAAAGCTAGTGGGGGTTGACGAAGGGGAAAGTCCACACTGTGGCCCCAGAAAAGGCTGAGCATGTAGCTCAAGGCCCATGGACACAGTGATCTCCTCTGTGCTGGAATATGCTGGTTCCCCTTTCCCCCCAGCAGATCTGGGGATAATGTGCACTGATCGATCACTTCCTGAACTTGATGTGAATGCTATAGTGCCCATGTATTTTCTCCCAGCAAAGGCACAGGAGAGGCACATAGCTCAGGGCTAACCATGTATATACAAGCAAGCTGCAGGTCAGTGCCTCGGGCCATGTCATGCCCAAGATAGGGACTACCCCCTGCAGGGTATTGACTTGAGGGTCATCATCTGACTTCCTCCCTTAACCACAGATGCCTCAGTTCCCCTCACAGGAAGATTCTAGCTGGGGAAGGGGGGTCCTGGCCCTGCCCATCCCCGTCTTCTACACCACAAACAGGACTGAGGTGCAGGTGACTTCTCTTGACTGAAACCCACCTCAGGTCACCTTAGGTAAATGTAAGACAGTCAGACTCATGCCTTAGCAAGGCTGGCAGCAAACTCCACCCAGCACACAGTGGTTTTGTCAGCATTTATGGTGCTGAGAAATGACCTATGTCAGTACCCCTTGGGGCACTCTGGAGCAACCATGTTGTTATGTCTCCACATGTCATGTAAGCTGAATCCATAAGGTGACACCTACCCAGACATGAAGGAGACTAGGGAGTGAGCCCCACATGCACCCATGGGAGAGTATTTCTGGCAGAGGGAACAGCATGTACAGAGGCTCAGAGGCAGGAAGGAAGGTGCTATTTTGAGAAGGAAGGGAGAGTTCTTTTCTTCTCCAAGATAGAATATTCACATATTTTCACACAAAAAATATGCATTTTCATGAGCATTGCCATTCAAAAATAGAAGGGTATTATGGGAAATTATTCTGTACCAAGAGAATATTTGCCTAATTAAAATGGAAACCAAGATTTCACAAGAATTACAAAAATTAAAAAATGAGAAAAATGTTGATTGGGTGTATTTCTTGAGAAATGAAATTCAGATTATTATAATAAGTTTACTTGATCTTATGTTAAAGAAAACACAGGTTTAATAATTTGCATGTTCTAATATGCAGAACAAAGAATTTATAGCATGCAGATCATCTGTGACTCTTCTTCAATTTTATATTGTCACATAATATTGAATTTTTAACTTCACATTTGACATTGCCAATATGATCATTGAAAGGGTCAATTCAGCAGAAATATTCAAGGGCTTCTGCAGTCCCCATCAGCTTCACTGTGCCTGGCAGTATAAGCTGCTCTCTTATAAAGCACTGCTCCCCTTGGTCTTCTCCTCTCCACTTGTTAACTGTCAATGACTCTCCCTTGAGGAGTGACTATAGACCTTGCTGCATTCTTGTTGCCAAGCACCCTCCTGGCATGTGTCAATCCTCCAGGATCACAAGACTTGCAATAAAGATGCACTGCATGCATATTTTGTTTGAAGCTGCCAGTAAGCAGAGCCCACACAACCAAGATGGCAGAGATGTCAGAGTAGTGGGTGGGATAGATGCTGCTGTTGTCCAAGGACAATGGCTAAGTGAGGGCAGACATTCTTCCTTCCTTCCATCCTCAACACCCAACTCCATCCTCCCTTCCTTCTTTCCTTTCTTCATTTTTCTTTAAAAGAAAATTCTTGGAATGGTGGTATAAGGATTTATAAGAATTTTTTATTATAATGGAAGCCATGTTCCTTTTTTGTGTGTGCACCAAATGTGGGACCATATGCAGAGACTTGAGAAATTACATGTAGTTTTTACTTTAATGATGCCAGGACATATATAACAGATGACACCGATTGGTATTGAGTTGTTAGCAGGGAATTTTTTTGAGAGCATTGTAGTACTTTCTAGTAGTTTCATTCATCCTGACAAAGTCATAAATGCATGGGATTTGATTTCAGCTCATGGACTCCCTTCCCCCCTCCCTTCCCCCATTCTACTTTCTCCACTCTATAGATGTTTCTCATCTATTTATTTATATTGAGTGGTTCTCTGTACTTACATATAAAGTTGAAATTTCCTGTGGTGTACTTATATATGCACATACATGGTTTTTCAGAATTCACTCCCTTGTCCTGCCCTTGACCACCCCTACTCCCTCTCAGTCTATTTCTACTCCACTGACCTTCCCTGGACACTCTGCTCCCTCTTTCCTTTATTTCACTCTAGTTTCCACATGTGAGAGAAAACATTTGACCTTTGATTCTCTGAGACTGGGCTCATTTTCCTTGGCACAGTGTTCTCCACTTCCATGATTTCATTTTTTCTTATGGCTGAGAACAACTCCATTGTGGGGCTAGAACACATTTTCTTAATTCATATATCTATGACAGGCATCTGGGTTGATTCCATGACTTGGTTGTTGTGATTTTTGCTGCTGTAAACGTTGATGTACCCACATCATTGTAGTATATTGATTTTAGTGTTTTTTGGATAAATACCAGGGAATGGGATAGCTGGGCCCCATGGTGGTTCCATTCCTAATTTTTGAGGAATCTCCATCCTGCTTCCCAGAATAATTGTGCTAATTTGCTTCTCCACCAGCAATGTGGAAATGCGCCTTTTCCCAAAAATTCTTCTGAGCATTTATAATTCTTTGTGGTCTTGATAATTGCTATGCAGATGGAAGGAGATGAAATCTTGATGCAGTTTTGGTTTTCATTCCTCTGATTGCTAGGGCGGGTGAGCATTTTGTCATATATTTATTGTCATTTGTTTTTCTTCTTTTGGGAAGTGTCTGTTTAGTTATTTTGGCCATTTACTGATTTGGTTATTTGTTTTCTGGAGGTAGTTTTTTGAGTTTTTATGTGTTCTGGGTATTGATCTCCCTCACAGGAACAGCTGGCCAGGGTCTTCTGCCATTCCATAGGTGCTCTCTTCACACTCTTAATCATGTCATTCACTGTGTAGAAGCTTTTAATTTGATGTTACCTCACTCACTGATTCTTGTTTTATTTTGGGGGGTGTAGGGTTTTTTGAGAAAGCTGGTGCTGCATCTGTATGTTGGAGTATTGACTGTATGTTTTCTTTGAGAAGTTGCAAGGTTTCTGTTCTGATTCCTAAGGTTTGGATCCATTTAGACTTGACTTTTGTGAAGGGTGACAGAAAGGGCTCCAGTTTCTTTCTTCTACATATACATATACAGTTTTCCCAGCACAATTTGTTAGAAAGACTATCTTTTATCCAACATAAATTTTTGGAAACTTTGTCAAGTATACAATGGCTGTAAGTGTGCGGGTCTATTTCTTTGTCTTCTAGTCTATAGTATTCGTCTTCATGTCTGTTTTTATGCCAAACGATGCTGTTTCTGTAACTACAGTTCTGGAGTATGATTTGAAATCCTCTACATCATTGTGATGCCTCCTATGTCACTCTTTGTGCTTAGTATCACTTAGACTATTCTGTGTATCTTATTCTTTCAAATGAATTTTAGGGCTGTTTTGTCAATTTCTGTGAAAAAAAATTGACATTTTAATAAAGATAACATTGAATGTGTATATTACTATACTGGTAGTATGGCCATTTTGACAGTACTAATTCTGCCAATACAAGAACATGGGAGGTCTTTTCCATTTTCTAGGGTCTTCTTCAATTTATTTGTTCAGTGTTGCATGATTTTAATTTTAAAATATTTCACCTTCTTAGTTACATTAGTACTCAAGTATTTTATTTTTTTGAGGTTATTGTGAATGGGATGGTTTTCTTGATATCTATCTTGGCTGAATCAGTGTTGGAGTCTGGGCTTAAATTGCTCCAAACAAATATAACCTAAATTGAAGGAAGATTTGGACCAAGGACTGTGATTAGGAAAAAAAATTAAGTTGTGTTAAAGAAAGGTGCAAAATGTCAATAGTTTGGCATCAGGCTTATACTTTTGATACACAGCACTCCACTTTAATTATAACTTCAATCTTCTTTGAGGAGCTTCTCTTTGATAACCCTTCATGGATGATTAAAATGGGATTAACTTTGCCCTTGGTGCAGGAATAAAAATTGTATACTCAATAGGATTCATCTCATAAAATTTTGGCTCCAGAATTTTTGTTATGGGCAAGAGAGTTATGCTTTCTTTCTTTATGGATGTCGGTATAAGATCTGGAGCTGTGGCAGGCACACTTTGACCATGAGAAGCCTCAGGTGTAAATTTAATAGGATCAGCTGCCTGAAAGAAATGGAGGCATCAATTAAACCTCAGTAGTGAGCTGCACTGAAAATGGCTCTATGAATAGAACTTGAGCAGTCATGAAGCAGAGTTGGTGTTTGTGTGTGTGTGTGTGTGTGTGTGTGTGTGTGTGTGTGTGTGTGTGTTTACAATTGCAACCACCATAAAATTTCTGCGAATTTTCATATATGCACTGAGGTCTTATGGGTCCAAAGGTTTCAGAGTTTGATGTTCTCTAGAGAAAATATTTTATGAAAGAAGTGGAATTGCCATGCCAAAGTGAGGAGTTTTCCCTGCCTTGGTGTGTGGGAAGAATTTTCTGCCAAGAAACAGGAGGTGTATTAGGAAATCATATCTCGACAGCAGGTGGTTGGGGTGATGCTGGGGTTTTAGAACAGTTCCCAGAGGACCTCAGGGGAGGTGGTTGGGATGCTGCTGGGGTCTTAGAGCAGCTCCCAGGGACTTCATAGAGGTAGTTGGGTGCTGACTGGTGTCCTAGAGCAGTTCCCATAGAACCTCATCAGGTGGGATCAAGTGCTGAGTTTGTCCTCTCTGGGGAGTATCTGGAGGTTCATGTTCAGAAAGTATCAGTAATTAACATGGATCAGTTTCTAATACTCCATGCATGGCACATGTGTGTCTCATTTAACATTCATCATGGCAAGGAGGGTGAGTGTCATCACCTACTATTCATGTACATGGATGCCAAGTCCCAGCAGCTCAGGTGCACTGCCCAGGTCTCACTTGGAGTCAGCTGAACCCCAACCTGCTCCCAGTGCCTCTGTGATCCTCTCTGGCCCAACTGCCTCCTTCATCCTGCATGACTCCTGCTGTCCTGGGGGCTGGTGGATGGCGTGTTTAGGGCTTCTTAAGCCTCCACGGCAAACTCATACCATTCATTCCTCCTCACCTGCCATGTTGTATTATTTGCATAGTTGTTGTCCCCTAGAAATTCTTGACACCTCCTCTGTGCATCATATGTATAATAACATGCATGCCAGGACCTACCCTCTACCTGTTCTCTACTTGCACCACACCTGCCCTGCCCACATCTGCCCTCTTCCTGCTCTGCACCTGCATCCCACAACACCATCGTAGGACTTCATGAAACAGCCCTGCACAAGTGGCCTTCAGCTACCACACCAATGACCAAGGAGGTGGTGGTTAGAGCAGTGGGGATCTGTGCTCTGGGCATGGGGTGCCCAAACTCACAGTGCAGATGTTGTGGGGTGGAGAAGGTGCTCCAGCCTCTGCTCTTCATCTTATCCATGACTCTGTGTCTTTTCCTGTTTTGTCTCTAAAAGACACGACTCCCTGGACTCAGCACCCACACTAAAACAACAAGCCTCCTCTGAAGATCCTTAAGGAACTCCGGGGGTGGAGGACTCCCCCTCTACATAAAGCCACATCATGGGTGCTGGGTGGATGTGGGGTTGGGGAGCTCTCCAGACACCACTGCATTTTACTCTCAGCACTTTCCATTTCAGTCTTAGCTACTGGCAGAGCCAGGGCCTGTAACTGGCCCCTGTGTGGCCAGCCATGCTGTGCCTCCCAGGGGCAGTGTCTGGGCTTTGGCCTGCTCTGCAGTAGGTGTACCTTCTGGTCATGTTGCTTGGCTCCCCAGGCTTCTCATCTGGGAGGCCAGATAATGAGTCCTGTTGCTGTGCTGGAGGGGTCAGCCTGCTACAGGCAGGGCCTGAGGCAGTCTGTGCAGAGCCCACTGGTTTGGCCATGGCCCCCGTGGATTTTGGTTCTGGAAGCTACACAGACCCATGAGAGCCCTGTGGGCCTTCAGCTGCTGCTGTCCTGTTCACACCAGACATGGTGTTCTCACTTGTGACCTGGGTTGGTCGTGGTGCCTTTGCATTTGGATCATGAGTGCTTTTCCCGGGGGTCATGGGGCCTTGATCTAGTGGATGCACTGACTTCACTCTCCTGCCTGTTGGATACCAGTAGAGATGGTGGCATCTGCTCTCCAAATATGAGCCATCTTTACTTTTGCTGGCTGAAGTGGACAGTTTTCTCTTTGGCCACCCACATAAGAGCCTGTCCAGTGACACCTCAGCAGTGTAATTACATGGAAAATGGGAGCAGAAAGCATGCCTGCCACCCAGTGGGATGAGGGTGCCATGGATCTATGAGAGTCTTCAGGCTGAGTGGCCTGTAGCAGAAGGCCAGAGGCATGTTGTCATTGGTTACTAAGTCATTTTCCTACTGTTAAATTGGTCCTGGAAATGTGTGTCCATGGTCTTGGCCTGTGGCCCATGCCATCTGAGACTCACAGTCCAACCTTAGCTCTGTGCCTTCTTATTTCCTTGGGCTATGTGCATAGCACTTGAGCCCAAAAAGTTCTTAAGTGTCAGGGGATGTTGGAAACAGTGAGTGGAAGAAGGTGCTTGGCAGCCTTGAGCATCACTGAGTCCTGGTCACAGGCTTCCTAAGTGATCCCTACCTATGGCACATAGGGACCACTGTACTCACCCACTGGAAAGTTTGGAGTTGTTGCCACCTGTGCACATTATTAAAAAAGCCAACAGGATACAGAAAAAGGGACAAAAGAGTCAGGGAAGATTTGTGAGGGTCTCCAGTGGATGCCATCTCTCCTGGCCGAGGTTTTTCAGAAAATGCCAGGAACAAGAGATGGCAGCCAAGCAGCTGGGAGTCTGGGGACAGACTTGTCAGAGAGAGAGGGGGGATGCAGAAGAGGGGGCATAAGGAAGAGGGAGGCAGGAAAGAAGGGCAGCTGGGGAGGGATCCATGTCAGGAAGGGGACAGCAACAGGAGTGGAGGGCAGCAGGACAGGGAGCAGCTGGAGGGGACAATACCGCATTTCCTTTTTTTAGTTAGAGAGGCACACCTGAGTCCCCAGTCCCACTGCAGGGTTCCCTGGGCAGGCAGCAGCAAGAGCTTCATACCACCCCCAAGCTCCATCCTTCAATGCCTCAAATTCTGCTACAAGAGCATTGCTCGCTTGGGCCATACAAAGGTTAGGATTTTGACAAATCCTTTTAGAAATTTTTTAAAGTTTCATCCACATGGAATTATGGTGGGTCATTTACCTGTCCCCTCCGCAAACTTTTTTCTTTTTTGAAAGATTGAGTCACAATTCATGTAACCTAAAATTAACGACTTTTTTCAGCCATTTAAACAGCTCAGTAATACTCCAAGTTCATGAATGAACCATGCTTTAGTTTTTCCTCAACAGACAATGGACATTTGAGTTCTTGCCCACTGTGCACATTATAAACAGCACTGGCCAGGTGGTGATGCACAGCTTTAATCTGGGTGGCTTGGGAGCCTGGGGAGGAGGGTTACAAGCTCAAAGCCAGCCTTAGCAACTTAGGAAGTCCCAAAGCAATTTAGCAACCCCTGTCTCTAAACAAAATTTAAGAAGCGCTGGGGATGTGGCTCAGTGACTAAGTGCCCCTACATTCAATCATTGGTACCATAACAAAACAAATCAAAAACCCCAAACAAACAAACAGTGCTCTTGTGCACGTTTGTATGTGTATTTTACTGAGTTCCTGTTTTCAATTCTTTGGACTCTAAGCCTAGGAGTGGGATTGCTTGGTCCTGTAGTCATTTTATAAGAAACTAATTGTTATACATATTAGGGGACCTCTTGCATCCATAAGTATGCAAACATGATTTGGTCCAGTTCATTCCCCACTCCCTCCTCTTCTGGTTTTTCATCTATTTTCATGAGACCCTCCCCAGATTTTTTTCCTTTTTGCTTTCTAGTTTTGTAACGAGGGAAAGCATATGTGGGTCCTACAGTAGTTCTAGGTTAACGTTTTGAGAAATTGGCAAACTGTTTCCATGGCAGCTGTGCCTTTTATATCCCCACCAGCAACATGTGAGGATCTGATCTCTCAGGACCTTGCCACCTCCTTTATGTCATATTTTAACCAGTGAGTGAGTGTGGAGTGGTGGCTCAATGTGGTCTTGATTTGCATTTCCCAATGACTGACGATGCTGAGCATCTTCTCATGTACCTGTTGGCCATCTGTATGTCTTCTTTGTAGAATTATGCAGTCAAGACATTTGCCTATTTTTTTTGCATGATTTGTCTTTTTGTTATTGATTTGAAAGAACACTCTGCATATTCTGGATATTAGCTCTTATCAGATGATCTGTAGATCATTCCTCCCATGTCACTGTCTACGATATCTTCACTTTTGCTCATCTTGTTTTAACCAGCAGCACCTTGGACCGTATGTGGTCTGATGATTAATCTTGAGGGGATCTTGGCTCCCTAGGTCTCAGCAGTGCTGAACATGAACTCCCTATGCATGTCTTTGCTCTCTGACTCCTGCACATGGGCCTCGTCTGCCCTTGGCATTCCTTTTTTCTGTTCATAGGAAAGACTGCGGGAGCTTTGCTGAGCATTCCCCATCACTGAGTGCTCAGTGCAGTGGCCTCCTGGGTCCTTGATGTGGCAGCACCTGGCTTTCCCCATCCCATGGTGACTGTTTCCCACTTGCAGGTGAGGGGCAGAGTCCATCTACTTCCCCACATGCCTATCACACCCAATGAATCCCAGTGGCAGGAAGTGACCTGTCCAAACTCAGACTAAATTGAAAATTAATGGAAATGGCCAAAGCTTTGGGCTCTGATTTTCAGGAACTCATAAAAATAACAGGACACTTTGTTTTCAGAGGAAAGCCACTCACAGTGTTCTTCTTGTCTCCTGGGGAGAGGACAGTATGCCCACACTCCCCCTTATAGGGTCGTGTTGGCCTATGGAGTTGTCCTGGGATGTTTTATTATACATTTTGTTTCCTACCTCTCAGAATTAAGGTGGCAGAAGGTGTGAAGATCGCAGCCTTGAGAACCAGCAATAGAGACCAGTAGGCAGTGGACCACAGCAGCACCCAGATGATGGTCACTTTGGCCTGCATGGGCCACCAGACACCCAGGGCAGGTGAATGGTCCAAGGCCCAAGGCAGTTGAGAGACTGGGTACTGTGTGGGAACCCAGGGCTGGTGGTGGCGTCTAGACCGATGCAGCTCCACTGAGGGGGTCATTGTTTCTTTCCACTTAAATAGTCATTTTTCTGATGTCACACCTGGGGACTGGTGCATGTCTTTGGTCTTAAGCTAGGTTCCTGGCACTGCTGGGGGGCAGCCTTTCTTTTCCAGCTGGGGCTCGAACCTCAGGTATGTGGGCTGTGCTCAGCTCTGCTGCAGAGAGAGGCCCTCACTGATGATGTTGCATCAGGAAAACTTGTGGGTGACCAGATCCCTTGCCTGAAGTCCCGGCCCCTGCCCTGTCCCATATGTGGGGCAAGCATCTTCAGTGGTTATTCAGGTTAATTAGTGTGGAAGCTATGCAGCCACAATCATGGCTCAGGCCTCACCCCGAATGAGGCTGAATCAGCTCCTTATCTGGGTACATGAGCCCCTCAGGCAACTGCTCTGTCACGCTGCATTGTCATAGTCTTTTCTCTTTCCTTTCTTCTCTATTAGATTCTTTGAGGACCACAAACACAGGATCTTTGGTGGGTGTGTGAGTGGTGGGGACAGCCTGTTCCCTGAAGTGGCATGGTGTGGCTGCCTCTTCCTGGTGACCCTGACAGCATCAGCTGGTGTTTCCCTATGCCTGCTCTTTCAGGGGAAAAAGGGCCTCAGATAAGTGCTGGTCAGAAGCCTGTTAGGAACCACTGTCAGGGTGATCTGGACACTTCTCCCTTCAATCTCATTCTAGCAGCCTCAGGTGACCACAATGTCTCTGGAAATCTATGTCTATCTGATGCTCACCCCTAAATGTTGGGCACCCCAAATCCAGAGCATCCCCAAATCCTGAACATACCCAAATACTGAGCACCCCAATTCTTGATCACATCAAATTCCTGAGTTGTTAATATTAGCTCAGGGCATTCAGCTGCAAGTAATAGATCATCTGCCTGCATATGGCTGCTACAAAAAATTTTGTCATCTCACATCCCAAGCAATTCAAATCTGGTTGGTCTTGTTATTGGTGACAAAGTGGTACCACATGTTTGCTCAGTGTTTCTGTCCTTCTACTCCAATCCAGCCAGAGAACTGACCACCATCCTCTACCTCATCTCCTCATGGTCACAAAATGGCTGCAGCTCTTTCAGTCATTGAAAACTTACCCAGAAATATTCACGGGTTGAAAAGGAGTGGGACTTGTCCTAAGTGTCTTCTTCTATAATCAGTCTTTAGGGGAGTCTTCCCTTAAGAGCTCAACAGTAAGTCGTGGGATCTCTGCTTTTGCCCAAGAAGCAGGTGCTCTTGGGAAGTAACTGTTGGGTAGTATTTTGGGCTTTGTAGTGGGAGATGGTCTCTGTCATCAGGGAATGAAGAGGGGAGAGGGCAGATAGTACTCTTCAGAGTTGGTGTCTGTCAAGGGCTGTGGCTTTATTCTGTTTTGCACAGTGTGTGATGAAGCTTTTCATTACTGTGACCAGGATACATGACCCCCTGCAGCTCTGAGTAAAGAAGATTTACTTTGTCTTACCATTTCAGAGGCTTCAGTTCGTGGTTGACCAAATAGATTGCTCTGTGCCTGAGGTGAGGCAGAACATAATGGCTGGAGGGTGTGGTGTGGAGAGCTGCTCAGCCCCAGGCCTTGGGAGTGGAGAAGGCAGCAGCTGGGGATGAGAGGAACCTTCTCAGGCCACATCCCCAGTGATAACCTTCCTCCAACAGGGTCCCACTCCCAATAATCCATTCCCATCTTCAATCCATCTGGTGCATTATTCCAATAAGGAGGTCAGCACCTGGGGATGGAGTCATTTCCTATGATCCCCACTGTTTCCACTGTTGACCAGTGACGAGTCCTTGCTTCCCCAATGTTGAGAAATAACTCCAGAGAAGCATGCCAAGGCAAGGTCAGAGTGAAAAATTAGAAGTTTATTAAAAAACAGCAGAAAAGACTTCTCTCAGAGGAAGAAGGGGATCCAAGAGGTGGAATCAGTTGAAGGGAGAATGTGTTCACCTTTTTATAGATTTTGGTGATGGAAGGTTGAATGTGTTCCCCTTTTTATAGTTTTTGGTGGGAAGGGTTGGGACACAGGTGGACCAAAGAAGTAATCTGGGCATTTCTGAGTAAAGTTTGATGTTCATTAACATTTCTTTGGGATGGGGTATCTTCAAATCTGTTGGGGGATGTTTCCTGGACTTCATTAACTTTCTTTTGGATGGGCTGTCTTCAAATCTGTTGTGGACTGTTTTCTGGGCTTCATTAATATTCCGAGAGTTGCTCAGCTTTTCCATAAATTCATTCTCAACATAACCTCCATTTTAGATTTCTTTTGATATTAGACCCGATTTACCTAACTACACTGACTACCTAATTTTAAATCTGGCTTCACCACCTCTGAACATTTCTGCACTGGGGACTAAGCCGTTAGGTGCATAAGACTTTGGGGGACTTTCTAGACCCAAACCACAACAAACAGCACTGCTGTGCGTATTCCTGGTAGAAAAGTTCCTCTCCGGTGCTTGGTTTATCAGGTGGTTTTGTCCATTTGGTCCTGTAACAATGAAGGTCTTCAGGCAGGTTGAATTTTTGATGGACGGGCACCAGGAGCATTGGATTGGGGCTCTAACCTTCTACTCAGAGCCTGTCCCCATGTTCCCATGGTTGTACACCTCTCAGGTGCTCTCCATTCTTGAGGAGGATAGTGTACACTGACTACATCTGCATCCATCTGTTGATGTGGTCACTCTGATAGAAGCTTTTCTTCCCAGACAGGCCCAGCAGAGGTCCTGGTCATCCATGGCCCTGGGGATATAACTATGATCATGTGATCCCCTAGGCAACTGCCATAGCCATCCCTGAAGTCAGGGGTTCGCATCAACCTCAGCTGAAGGTCTGGGATGGAAGGTGGGAGGGGATCTGGAGGCCATGGACTCTGATGGGGGACTTGAGTGAGAATGAGCCAGACAGTCACCACAGTGTCAGGGGTCCTGATACCCCCAGAGCATGCTGTGGGTGCCATCTGTCCCTGCATCCTGGGACACTGGGTAGGTGATGGTGTCCAGGTTCCATGCAGAAGGGATTTTGTTGAAATATTTGGTCAAATGGTAATGTTTCAAATGCAGAGAACCACACAAATTCTTGGAGGTTGTTGTCACTGTTGTCTTCTGAGAGCAGAGTTTGAAGTTCTTAGAAGTGACTGAGAAAGAGATGTGTGATTGACAGATTCCTGGCCCCACCCTTCTCCCTAGGTCTGAAGAAGGGCAAGGATTGTGGCTGTGGTGTGATATTTTATGCTTATCTAGTATCCCTCTAGAATCCATTCCATAATATAAATAAATAACTGATTCTTTTTATGCCTTCAGTTGCATTGTGATATCAAATGAGGTGTGAAGCACAGGCCTGTGGAGAAAACTTTCTGCTAACAGGAATGTTTTGAATATATCTCAGCACATCATCTGGCAGGAAGCCGTGATCTCTGAGTTGTGACAACCTTGAGTAGAACTGAGTTTTTAATAGAACATAATGTACAAACTGCCTGAAATTCTCTAATAAGAATTACACATGTTGTGTCAGGTGCCCTGATGCACACAATTAGGAGGGAAGTGCAGGTCTTAATTTAAAATATTGTAATGACTACTAATCCTGAGGGAATGTCAGTGATAAAGATGAAGCCAGAAGATAAAGGGTTGTGTTGCCAAAAGACAAAAGATTAGAAAAAGAAGCAAATTGGAAAGGTTCAGTACAGATAAGCTGAAGCCAAGGGAACAAGACAGAGGACATGGCTCTCTGCATAGAAGCAATGTGCCTTTGGCCAGTGGGGGCAAGTGTTTCCCTGCCTTTACTGGTTGTTGGACCTAGACCTCAGTAGGTGAGTCACCAGGACCCATAGTTCAAAGCCCTCCTCTTCTGAGCACTGTGCTTGGGGCAGAGGGAGGCTCTGTTGTCCACAGGGAAGAGGAGAAGCAAAGACAAGGCTTTCTCCTGAGGACAGGCCCTCCCCATGCTGTCGCCATGGTCCAATGTGCACTGGGAAATGTGACCATGTTTGGAAATCTGGAATCCATCCCCAGCTCCCTTCTGGGATTTTTCTTTGCTGCTATCATCCAGACAACATGGTGACAGTTTGTGGGCTTCCATTACTGGAGCAAAGATCAACTTGCAGAGAGAAGGGGTTTGTTGGGGTATAGTTTTAGAGGATTCAGACTGTGGTCAGGTTTGGGGGCTTGTGGTGAGTTAGCACCCTGTGGCAGGGAGCACAGTATGGAGAAAATGTCCACTCACTCTTGCCCTGAACAAGGGAGAAAGAGGAGGGAGCTGGCTTCATACAGCCTCCCTTAAGGCCCATGACCTAGAGCCTTCTGCAAAGTCCCCAAACGTTCCCCAAACCATCAACACCAGGCTAAGGAACCTCATCAACACCTGGCCTCTGGGGACCACCCAGATCCAAACGAAAGCAATCACTAATGAAAGAGGGAAGGGCCACCCTGTCAAACAATTTGACGAACCCAGTTGCTTTTTGATGATATTTAGCCATTGGCCATGGAACCAAAATACAGTGCTGATTAAGACAGCCAGCACATCATGGGTCATGTGGCATGCATCAGGCTGTGTCTCCCAGTGGGCTGACACTTCACACCTGAGCTGAGAAGAAGGAGGCAGCTGCCAGCTGGTCCTCATCCGGCCATGCAGCACCTCTCCACCTTGACAGTGCAGCTGCCCCCTCCTCACCACCGTTTGGTGTTAGCTTCTCCTCTCCTAGTGTTAAAGGGCTCACTGAAAAGTGAATGAACACAGGGAAGGGTCAGTCTGTCTCTCAGGAACATCTTGTGTGATTTGGTCATCAATACCTTATTTTATGTAAAGAATTTGTTACACTTGAATCAAAGTGTGAAATATGATATATCAAGAACTATGTAATGTTTTGAGCAACCAACAATAAATTTAAAAAAAGAATTTGTTAAAATCACACACACACACAAACACACATATAGACAGACTTATATAAAATCATATATACACACACACATATATATTCATATACATGTATATATATACATATTCATATACATGTGTGTGTGTGTGTGTATATATATATATATATATATATATATATATATATATATATATATATATATATATATATATCAGGAGCTAGGAATAATTTTTAAAGTCTTTAAGGAGAACAACATTTCAAAAATTAGAAACCTGAGTCCTTGAAGTGGACATCTGTCATTATTCCCACTTGACAGCTCTTTGAGTGGAGGCCCAATTAAGCAACTCTCATGGTCCCACAGCCAGTTTGTGGTAGAAGCCATTGACTCCAAAGCCTGTGCTTGGACCACTGCCCGGGGCTCTGAAGATGCTTGTCAAGGGGTCCCTACATGGGTCCGCATCCTGCAGCTCTCTGTCCCACTGGATGGAATGCTCAGTAGCAGTAGCTCCCACAGTGCCAGTAGCCATCTAGCACATGGACCTAGGCAACAGAGGCTCCTCCAAAGATAGGCCCACATTCTCATCTCCAGAACTTGTTTGCCTGATCTTTGGTCAATGGGCCTTTCCAGAGGTGGTTGATGTGGGCTGTAAGGTGGCCTTCACTGAGGAACTGGCACCTCCCTCCTCGGGTGAACAGGGGAGGGAACTGTCACCTTGTTCTGGGAAAGAATCCATTGCAGCTTCTCATTCAATAAGGAGCATCCTTCTGTCCACAGAGAATCCTGAAAGCTCATCCTGAGATGGGGCCACAGACAGGCAGCTTTGGGCCAGTTTCTTTGAACACTGCCATGTGTGAATCAAAGGTGGCAATCATTTCCTTGGTTGACAAAGGGGAATGGGCCATTTACTGCATTCTTCACATTATGCTAAGTTAAGTGCTTCAATCTGAACTTTAATATGTGTTTGTTTCCAGAGTAAATGGCTCAGTGTATGGGATCCTACAAGTGGGACTTTGGCATCAACAACACCAATGGTCTGGCTGGGACCCAGCAAATCACCTGGCAAGTGGTATACCCAATCGAGGACTTCATGAGTGAGCTGGTAATTTCTGAGATCTTTATCAGCCATACCACCTTTGTGGGCATCGTCCCTCTTGCAATGGTACACAATTATGGCTTTAGGAGAAGAGGAACAGAGAAGTTTTCTCTATATACTTTGATTACTCTAATGTCATGAAGCAGAATGTCATCTGTTCTCTTGCAGTCACTTGGTACATGTTGTTTAAACAAGAAAAATATTCTTAAATTACATTTCCTTTATCTGCTTTCCATGGTGCCTCCTGGAAACTATGTAGGTCTGTGTGTAAATCCCTTTTCATTTTTGGAGACTGTGGAATGGTTTCTTGGGGAGCCTGCATCCTTTATTGTCTCCATTTTTGTGCATGTCAGGACCATGTGATGTGCTGAGGGAAGATAGTTTTATTGAAATGTATGGTAGGGTGTGTGTTGGGACAGAGTTCTGTGTGCCCAGTTACCAGCCCCTCATCAATTGGCTTTGCTTTGAGAGTCCCCAGGTGGGCTGGGATTGGCAAACTTTGAAATGGAGGTGGACCAAAAGAATCTTGTTGGCAACTGCCCAGATGAACTTATTCAGGATCCCAGAGCCCACGAAACTGCCTGTGGTTTTGCTTCATGGGTCAGAAAGCAGCTGGGATTTTCCCTGTGTTTCACTGAAACTCGTTTCACAACTAAGGCCCAGGGACCACACTTGAGGATGAAGTCATTGATGATATTCCAGTTCATAAAAAGGAGGGTGCTGAGGGTCTGTGGGAGGGCCATGCACTCCATACTCTTCTGTCCTGGAAATTATCAAGTAAATTCTGCACTGAGTTGAACTTCCTGCCGGGATCTCACACACAGCTATTCTGGGGAAATCTGTGGCTGCTTTGGATCATTTCTCACTCAAGTTCGATACCAGAGTTGAGCCAATTGCAGATGAGAGCCCTGCTCATTAATTAATCTACTGTTATTCCCCCATCTTGAGGTCCTTGTATGTGCCCTTTGCCTGAAACACATGTTCTCTGCCTCTCCCTGGGTTTGGTTCCTTTCCTGGACCTTGGCTGCTAGAGAGGCACCTTCCCTGATCACACTGGTTTGTGCAGCCCTCAGCCACTCCCTGCTCTTCTGTTTCTGTCCATGTCTTCCTATTTCATGATCTTCAAAGATTTCACCACTTGCCATATCTGGAGTCATCTACTGACTCTCTCCCCAGAAGATGAGATCCTTGTCAGTTTCATTCACCCCTGTCTCTGTGGCACCTATAGAAAGGCCTGGCACAGTTGATGGTTGTCGAATAAATGAATGGAGCCCGTGCTTGAATCCAAGTTCCAGGGCATTGAGGTTTTGAAAATTCTGTGATCCTGTCAGCAGTGATCCACATTTTGGTGTGGTGGAGGCATGACTTTGTAGGAAATCAGCTGCTAAGGAACAGAGGTGGCTGGTGTGTGTTTCAGGGAGAAATGAGACATCCTTACAGCCCTCTCCCTGGGAGCTCTGCTGCAGATTCTCCAGCTCAACCTAGCTTGGGCCACAGTTGGGGAATATCTTCACTCAAGTCCTTGCCCTTTGTCCAATGTTTCATCTCTAGCCCTGAATTCCCTATGGTGCCAAAGCCTCCTGAAACTTACGAGGGTGGAATTTAGCAGAGAGCTTCATGTCTCTTCTAGAGAAGGCACCAATTTCTAGAGTTGCTGGGGAGCAAGATGTGTTTACCTGTCAGGGCCTGGGACCAGAGCAGGAGTGGAGAACAGGGCTGGGCAAGTGCAGAGAAAAGGATGAATCCAGCCTGGTGCCTGATTTGTACATATAGTTGTATTGAAATCCAGCCATGATCATTGTCAGAGTCTATGGCTGCTTGGATCGTGATGCTGGTGGATTTGAGAATTTGCAACAGAGAGTATCTTTGGCTGAACTTTAATCTTAGCATGTTGTAATAATGTGTGAGGAGGCAGGTGAGGAGAGGGCTGCTGTCCTGTTGCTGTTAGGCAACATTGTTCTTGACTCTCAGCATTTTTTATTACTAAACAAGACTTTGCCAAAAGCACTCCAGCCCTCTTTGACCAGTGATCATATTGTCTTTCATTGGGTCACATGACTCAGGTGCTGGGCTAATTGAGATGTCACTCACAGGGTCATGTCCCAGGGTGGGGACAGAGCAGAACTCGGGGGAAGGGCTGCCAACAACTTCATGGCTGTGAATGAAGGGCTCGGTGACACTAGTGGCCTTTGGTCAAGATGCAGGTCAGCTAGACAGTCTTTTACAAGCATTGCCCCTGTCCCCAGAAGGCTATCAGTTTCTTGGTGACTGGAGCAGAGGCCTGTGGATAGAACTGGATGCTACCCCCATGGGTGGATGCCTGCAGCTTGGGTGAGGTGCACTCTCTGTCACCGACCTCATCATCCTGTTTCCTCCCTGCTGGTGCAGGCTGAGTGTCTTGAGGCCACACAAGGCCATGATTCTGCTGTGTGCTCTTTGTCTAGTGGCTATTAACACCACTACCTGGCTGATCTTTACTCAGGGGCACTCATCGTGTGGCTATCTGCGGTTGGAAAGTGCTATGGACAAAGGAAAGTGGTGTCTGGTGTAATCACGCTCAGGACCCCAGTTATTTAGTGGAGTTTTCTGAGGATTAAGTGAGACATTACAGGTAGTCTTTGTACACTGGCCTGCATATTACATGCAGTTAATAATATTTAGTTTTTGTTATTTTCATCCAATATCCTCATCACACTCACCTACTTACAGGTAAAAGTGCCATTTCAAACTGTCAAGGTCAATGTGTGTTCAATGAGCTCACATTACACATGGCCAAAAATAACCACTCTTGTTAGGGGAACCACAAGCTTGTGCAGCTGGTGTTCACATTTGCAGCAGAGTGGGTGCCACATGGGTACCACATGGGTGCTACGCCGGTGCCCAGCTGAGCATCTTTCCAGCACATGGCTGTAGTGAGCATGCTTCCTGAACCCACATCTGCTGTGGGCCCAGCTGGATTTAGACACTGTGCCTCTGCCCAGCATACACTAAAAGACACCAGTGTACAAGGCTGCCTCCGAGAGGGCCAGCTGGGGTCAGCCGAGTGCAAGAGAAGGGACAGGCCATCAAGGTGTTTGGTTCAGCCAAATGGCATCTTTGTCAAGAACATTTATCGATTTCTAATTTTTGAAGGTGAAAGGAAGGAATGGACTCAGAGGAGGGAGTTCAGGAAAGAGAGAAGCGGGTGGTGACAGTCAGAGGCACCACCCCAAAGGGTTTGGGCACTCGTGTGTAGAGATTCGAGGATGTGTTCCTCAGGGCTGTGTCAATAGCAGTAATATTTATGATCCACCCACAAAACAGCCATTGTGTGGCCCATACATCAAGGGCTTCTTTCCTGGGAGCATTCAATTTTGTGGGCCATGAGGCCTGAGTGACAACTTTAGGAGTGATTATGCGAGGGACTCCAGGTTCTTTTTGACACCATATTTAAGGTGGTGAATCATCAGGACAGCCTGTCTGGAGACAATGTTTTCTGAAAAACCAAAAGACCCATTTGACTGTTGGCAGGTGAACTAGGCTTTTTATCATGGCATGGAGCCGTGGCCATGGGAGCTGCCCATGGGCACTGTGGCTTCCAGAAGCCTTCCACAAGCCTTCCACAAGCCTTCTATTCTTGTTTGGAAATGAATGAGAGTTCCTGCCAACAAATGGCCTTGCCAGTCTCGGTGCTTGCCCTCGGGGGAGAGCCCTTCCCCACATCTGGGGACCAGGAAGATGTCTGTGCTCTTACTAAGACAAGCTGATCAGTTCCTGTCTGACTCACTCTCTGATGAAACTGTGCCTTCAGCAGTTCTCCCTGGGTTGTCCCATCTGCAAAAGGGTCACATGGACTCTGCAGTGTTGTGTTACCAGTTATTGTGAAGGCGAGACACAAGAAAAAACCTACACAAATGCCACATAATGCACGTATGGGAAATGTTAATGCTAATGCTTTTTAGTTTTGCTTAAACAGGGAATACACAAGAGCAGTGGTGGCATTCAGAATGTTTCCTAATGAGTGGCACAGGCTCTGACCAGCTAGAATAGGTGTGACTTGTAAATAATCACAATGATTCTGCCCTTTCCTTGGCCCACCAGCTGCATGCCAGCTTCAAAGCACACTGCAAGTGCCCTCATGCCCCAGGCTTGACTGGCTCACTGCAGAGCCCAGAGAACTCATTTCTAAATTCCAGTGGTCAAAATGGCTTTTTTAAAAAAATCTGCTTTGATTTTTTCTTTTTCCAGAAGGGAATCATGTGTGACTGTCCCTAATATACCCACTAGATGATACTTACATGCCAGGTTTTGGTCACAGATGTGCAGTTCTCCCCTCCTCAGAGGGCTCCAGAACACCTGTGGCCAACTGGCTTTGACTAGTCTCCCCTGAGAGTGAGCAGAGAGGCTCCCTTCTGTCACCCGCCTGGTCCAGCCAGCACCTGGCACCTGGCAGGCTGGAAAGGTACTGCTTCCCTTCTCTACACTACTGCAGGCCCCACAGCTAGATGGACGCCTAGTGGACTTTTCCCCTCAAAAGTCTTTAATATTTTTATTTCTAAGGATTGGTGCTCATTATAAAAATTTTAAGCTACGAATAGAGAAATCAAAATCCCAGCACCCCTAGTATGACTCCCATTCCAAATGGCTCATCTAAGTCAATGCTGGGCAGAGACAGCTGGCTGGACAGAGTTGGGGGTGAACATCACACCCTGTAGGCGTGAGCTCCTGCTCTGCCTGCTAGGATTCCATGAGATGTCAATTCCCCATTCCCTTCTACTTAAGAGTAGCCAAGAAATCGATTGTGAGATTCTTGCACTTCAAAAAGCATCAACCACCACAAGGTACTGATTTTTGATAGAACAAAAACAATCTATATTTTGCCTAGAAAAATCTCAGTTCACGTCCAAAAGAAACACATAGGACAAAAGTGAAGAATAAGAGAAAGTTATTTCAAGAAAATGAAAACAAAAATTAAACAGAAGTAGCTATTCTTATATCACAAAATTTACACCTTAATACCAAGGGATTCTCCTGCCTTAGCCACATGAAGTGCTGGGATTACATGTGTGCACCACCATACCCAGCTGACTTTAGTTTTTAATGCAGTTGGAATTTAATCAAATTATGCAAAAAATCTTTTAATTGTTCAATCATATCCAGTTACCCCAATAACCAAAAGGTTAATTTCTTCTGATTTTAATGTTATTGTTTTGTTATATGAAGCTTTAAAATCAGATTTTTCTTATTTCACCTGATTTATAGGTTAGTGTTATTATCCCTAAATAATCACTGTTATTTACTTATAACATATTTTTATATAAATGCATATTTCTTTAAAGCATAGTATTAAGATGTATAAAGATTAATAAAATCACACTACTACTTCTACTACTAATAATAATAATGTGCAAAAAAATGCAAACATAAAAGAGTAAATAGTATTTGTCAGGAGGGTAGATATTGTCACAGGTAAGAAACCTAAGCCTCTTCAGACCTTTTAATTATTTGATTCTGCACATGCTATATCAATTAGATTTACATATTCATTTAATTTTCAACTCTCAAAGAGTTGTGGTACAAATCTATTTAGTACAGGATAACAAAAATAGAAGACAGTAAGACAGGAAGAAATGTCAGACAGCACAAGTAGTAAACAATAACTCAAATGACACTAGTAAATATTCACCTGTCAAGAACCACCTTAATGGCGTAAATTCTCAAGACATAAAGTTCTATAATAGATAGAACAAAACAAAATCTATATCTTGCCTATAAAAATCTCATTTCACCTCTAAAAAAACACATAGGATAAAAGTGAAGATTAAGAGAAAGATATCTCAAGAAAATGGAAATAAAAATTCGAAGTAACTTTTCTTATATTACAAAAAAATAGACCTTAATACCAAAAGTAAAAATAGAAAAAAAAAAGTCATTATATAATGACAAATGGTTTTAATTAAGCAAGAAACCATCATAAGTATAAATATAAAATTACATAATACTACAACACATAGACATAAGACAGACACTACTTTATCTAAAGGGAGAGAGAGAGAGACTTCAATGCATATTAATAGAGGACTTCTGATAACAGTGTTTGAAAAAATGGATGGATTTTTCATCCAAAACATCAAAAAAGAGACACAGGAATTGGTTAGCAAAGATGTTATGTGTAAAATATATATGCTGTGTTACAAGCAAAATAAATTTGTCTATTAAAAAAAAAAAAGAAATATAAGGACAGCATTCCTCTGGTGAGCAGACACCCAGGAGGTAACAGGCACCCTGTTTCCTATGTTTGGAATATTCAGCAGTTTCTTTCAGAAACTAGCAAGATAACTAATACATGTTCAATACCTAGCTGTTGTGGCAATCCCTTGCATGAGGAAGCTCTTTGCTAGAATCTTATCAGCCTCAACCTTGACTTTAGGAACTTAGCTCCTGGGGGGACTCTCTTTTTAGACAACCACAGTGTTTTGTCAAGCTCTGCTGCACCTAAAGCTGTCCACATAATAGTAACTTTAAACAATGGACTTTAAACAATGGACCTAACATTGCACATTGCAACCTTAATAGGTAACTAACAAAGAAGCTGTATAATGTTGCTAAATCTGTAGCCTAATGGCACAGTGAACAATAATGTAATACTGAATCCAGTGACCTAATGTAACCTACTACTATAAGTAAAGCTGGCAGCTTGGACAAGGAGAATTTCTGCCATTATGTCATTCTGCCTCTGCACCTTGCTTCTGTTTCTTCTTCTTTATTTACACAGGATTTAAAGTACACTGCAGAGCAGATGGACTCAACAGAACTTTAAAAAAAAAAACCAAAACAAGACAAATTCTTCACAACAGTACCAACAACATTCTCCAGAATAGACACTAGGTTAAGTCATAAAACAAACCTTAACAAATTTTAGAAGCTAAAAAATCATTTCAAATATTTTTTTGTTCTGAACACAATGGAATAAAACTGTAAACCTACAAAAGGAGGAACTTCAGAAACATTCTGTGTGTCTGCAAATAGAATGGAAAATTTTAAAAATTCTTAAGAAAAAAAATTATGATAGAAACACAAAATGGAAAACCCTATAGCATAGAGCAGGGGCAATTTAAAGAAGATTAGATCAGTACATACCTACATCAAAAAAGAAAGCAACCAAGATTTCAACTTCAAGGAGGTAGAAAATCAAGAACAAGCCAGACCCAAAACTAGTAGAAAAATAATACTAAACATCAGAGAAGAGCTAAATAAAATAAAGACTAAAATATTATTTTAAAAATATCAACAACAGAAAGTATGTATGTATGTATGTATGTATGTATTTATTTATTTATTCGCTAGGCTTGAACTCAGAAGCAACCACTCACTGAGAGATGTCTTCAGCTCTAGTTTGTTTTTTTATGGAAAGAAAGGGTCTCATAGAGTGGCTCAGTGCCTTATTTTTGCTCAGGCTGGCTTTGAACTTGTCTTCCTCTTGCCTCACCTTGAGGATCTAAACTATTCATGTCAGTGGTTAAGAGCACAGCTTTGCCATTGAACTCACTTAAGCAGAGGGAAGATCATGATATTGTATAATATGAGGATTCCCAGACATGACACCTGCGGACATATTCACATTGGCTTTGTCCGCAGAAAGGGCTCTGCTTGGTGCATGGTTTGGTTTCTCCTCCTTTTGGGGGGAAAGTTCTGCTGGAGTCTGAACCCAGAGCATCATTCATGCTAGGCAAGTGCTTCCCCGTGGAGCTGTGACCCCTCATTGGCCTTTCTTGGTGATCAGAGAAAGGATCTGTGGGACTCCATTTTTATTGACTTACTGGGAAACTTTGAGTCCTCTGATTCTGTCTCTTCTGCAGATCCAGTTGAATGAGAAGGTGCTGTGGGTGGCCATCTCCTTCTTCATCTTCTTAGTCTCCTGTGCTGGTGTTGGAGCATGGGGAAGAGGGGGGACACAAGTGCCAGTCTTTTGGTTTCTGCTTGTTCCCAGATCTTCTATTTGGTATTATGGCCTCAGATTCTGTGAACCCTTTCTACTGGATGTGAGGGATTCTGGCCTCCAACAGAGGGAGGCTCAGACTCACTCTGCCTCTTTTCTACTGGACCAGCACCATTTAGTTGAATGACAGCCTTTCGGTGGAGCTCAGAGGATGGGCAGCTCTGTGGCCTGGAAAGTCTGCATGTGCCATGTCGAATAGCCTGATTAACAGTGCATTCAGCTTGGGCAACACCATCTTCTTCAGAGTTGGGTTTGAATGCAATACAAAACCTGGATGAACAAGATAAGTCTCTGCTTGAGAATTTCTGAAAACTAGAAAAAACTAGAGTGTTTGAAATCCCTGAAATGAGATGGTGAGTCCACCTAGAATATTCTCTAGAACTTTTCGTTGGTTTCTCAGCTATGTCTTTTTCGTATCTACGGGTGAAATATACGGATCAAAACCACGAGTGACAGTGGAGGGTCGATTCTAACCAGTCACTGGTGGGTCTGGAAATGATTTTCTTGTGTATGTTGATGGTACATTTAATGGACATGGTTTAAAAATGGGGTTCCAATGAGGTTCCAGTCACTCAGAATCAGAGCTCATCTGAACATGATGGAAAGGGAAGGTTGATTCCCAACTAGATCCAATTGTGCCAGCCCCATCTGCAGACTCAGAAAATGATTGGAATGTTCTCCAGTTTTATGAACTGATGAAGGACGGGACTCTCTGACCTCTGTCCAGCCAGAATGGATCTGTCCATGGGGATGGGAATGCAGCAGGCTATTGAGGGGTATGTGACTTTCCAAACAGAATGACACGGGGTCTGACAGGCTCAACAGAGGGACTCAGTTGTGTTCTAATCTTTGGTTTTGGGGAGTTATTCTATAATTGCTGTAAGAAACCTGAAGCCCATCCTGTGGAGAAGGGGGTCGCATGCAATTCTGTAGGTTCATTTTATTAAATGACGTCTTGCTTTCCTGGGCTCACAGGGGCTTTGTGGCTGCCCCTTTCCTTATGCACATTCAAGTAGCTGGGTATCTCTGCAATTGTCACCTTGGGCCTCATCATGCACTCTTGGCTAGTGCCAAGATGATTGAAGTGGGTGACACCCCAAAAGACCAAGCCCTCTTCAATGGAGCCAAGAAATATAAGAAAGATCAAGGGTACAGTTCTGATGTCTGGTTGACAATTTGAATTGGCCCTAAAATTAGGAGCATTAAAACAGCCCAGTTTGGCCTGTGTGCTTGGCCTGCCAACCCTGTAGGTGCTCCATGGCCTGTTAATGAGAGAGCACTTCTGGGAGGTGCTGGGTATGGGGGAAGGCCAGGCAGGGCAGGGGAGGGCAGGAATGCCCCAGAGGATAAAATTGAAGGATCAGGGCATGGAGGTCACCCCTTCACCAGCCATGATTTCCATACCTCGTGAAGGAGGTGACATCTACTTCAGAGATGTTATAAGAATTTAATCAAAGCCTGGTGCTGTGGAGTATGCCTGTAATTTCAGCAACTCTGGAGGCTGAGGCAGGAGTATCACCAGTTGGAGGCCAGTCTCAGCAACTTAGTGAGGCCATAAGCAACTCAGTGAGACCCTGTCTGTAAATAAAATTAAAAAATGGCTGGGGAAGGTGCTCAGGGGTGAAGCACCTTTGCTCAGTCCTCAGTACTAAAAAAAAATGATTAAACTGAATAATACTCTCACAGTGCATAGCGCATGGTAGTTATTTAGCAAGTTCTATTTTTTTTTCCTGCATTTAAAAGGATTTAATGAGCAGAACGGTGATCCTCTCAGTCCAGCTCTGCTGTTGATTAGTTTTGTGATGTGGAAGAAATTTAGATAATAGTTCTGCAGTCTCAGTTTCTATGTGCTGTTAAACTAGGTTAAGAATATTGGCCATTTCAAATGATAGGCAGTCCCAATAATGGGGACCAGCCTCAGAGTCAGCCAAGCCTAGCCTCTGTTAACTGGAATGTATTATTTAGAAAACAATGATTACAGTTTTCTACTCTGCCATCTTCCATACAGCATGCCTTAGAGCTCTTAAGTTAGAAGGTTAAATAATTGAGTGAAAAATCCATCTAACTTAAATTTGTGAGTTTCAGACAGAAATCAAGATTGTAGAATATATTTATGTATTAATGTATTAATCATTAATGAATTAAGTAATGCATTATTAAATAATAGTACTTCATTAATTATTCAATGTCTTAAATTAATGAATCATTCTTCTGAAGCACTAATAAGTGGTTTTCTTTTTTTAATTTTTTATTTTGGACATTTTAAAATATACTTGACTTAGTGCAGTGGTGCACTCCTCTAATCCCAGCAGCTCAGGAGGCTGAGGCAGGAGGATTGTGAGTTCAAATCCAGCCTCAGCAACAGCGAGCCCCAAAGCATCTCAGTGAGACCCTGTCTCTAAATAAACCACAAAATAGTCCTGGGGATGGGGCTCAGTGGTTGAGTACCCCTGAGTTCAATCCCTGGTACCAAAAGCAAAACAAACAAAAAAAATTTTGCAGTATTTTTCTAAAGCCCAAATCAGGTGTTTTTTTCTCTTTCTCTCTTTGTTTTTAATATTATTTTTTTGCAAACCTGGAAATGGAAATCAGTGTCTCTACCACTGAGCTACAGACCCAGAAGTTTTCTCCTTACACTTGATAATTTTTAAAAATGTTTTTCCATCTTAAAAATTCAAGATCATTTTTTACAAAAAAGAATTTAGGATGACTGGGCTGAGGTTTAGTAGAGCACTTGCCTACCATCCGCAAGGCCCTGGGCTCAATCCCTAAAGTACAAAAAAACCCAAAGGTGCTTTCACTAGATAGCCTCTGAGTTCTCATGTACTTTGACATGTGACAGTTGGACAATCCTTACCAAGTCCCCGGGTGCAGTGTCAGTATTTGTCATCTGTGTTCCTGTCACACTCTGCTAAGGGTTCTCTTGGGATCCTAGTGTTTGGCATGATTGTTACCATTGGCCAGTCCATAATGGATGTGATGACGGGCATGGATAGGGACGCCTCAAAGATGAGCGCTGTGATCTGCCTGCTGATCACCACTCAGGTGAACCCCCAATTGCACGCCACTTCCTGAGTGACTGCACCATCCCTCTTTCTCATCAGCAGTACTCAGCAAGAGATGGGGCCAGGCCAGGCTCAGGTCTGGGCTCAGGATTAGAGACTGGCCTGAGCAGGGTGAAGCCTCGAGTTGGAGGCTGGACACCGCCCCAAAAGAAATCAATCAAATAAAGACACTGAGCCCATCTACTACGAGAAATATTGAAATCAATAAAGGCATGCTGTCCACTTGCACACCCCAAACAATTAAGAAACAAAAACAAAAAAATGTAGTGGTTGGGGCTAGGACTCGGTGGTAGAGGCTCAACTGTCATGCACGAGGCCTTCGGCTGCATCCTCAGCACCCCATAAAAATTAAATAAAGATGTTGTGTCCATCTCCAACTAAAAAATAAATTTAAAAAAATAAAGAATTGAAAGACCCTGGCTTTTTCTTCTGAATTTCCGTGAGGAAGATTGAGAAGGGTCTCTTATTTGGCCTTCATAGCAGAGAGCCCAGTCATTGAAGATGGAAGGAACCAGAGCCCTGAGGCCAGTAATGCAGAGTCCATTTTATTAATTTATTTATTTCAATTTTGCAGTTCTTTGTGGTGGGCTTGATCGTCCTCATTTTGGATGACCTTCTTTAGAAAGGGTACAGCCTGGGCTTTGGCTTCTCCCTCTCCATTTCAAGCAACATCTGTGAAACCATCCTGGGAAAGACCTTCAACCCCACCACCATCAACACCAACCAAGGTAATGGCCCTGCCTCCTGTGGGGCACTTCTGCAGGAAGCTTTCATACATGCAGAGTATTTCTCTGGGGGAAAATGTCTGTTTCAGAAACATGTCTTCTGAATTTTTAGTGTGCAAAGTTTTAAAAATATAGCTGAGTGCAGAGGCTCAAGTCTGTCATCACAGCAGCTCAGGAGGCAGAGGCAAAAGGATCACAAGTTGGAGGCCAGCCTCAGCAACTTAGTGAGGCCCTAAGAAACTCAGTGAGACACTGTCTCTAAATAAAATAAAAAGGGCTGGGAAAAGGGCTCAGAGGTTAAGTGGTCCTGGGTTAAATTCCTGTACAAAATAATAATAATAATGATAATAATAATAATAATAACACCTCTTATAAAAATATTTCAAAGACAGTCAACTTGCCCCAGAGTAATCCTGCCTCATATTTCTTAGCAGGAACCTGCACTGCAAAGATAAAGAAGTGTTGATTTTAGCCAATTGTCTTTTGGTGGACATTTCAGTCCTTTCTCAGTCACAGGTAGCATCGAAGTGAATATCCTTGGGCAATCATCTGCACATATTGTAGCAGTTGTTCTTAGTGAATAAGATTTTAAAAGGGAAATTGCTACACCAAACCACTTGTTCAGGCAAGGAGCAGTTAGTTCGATGATTACAAGTTCAAGGACAGCCTTGGCAAATAAGTGAGACCCTGTGTCAAAAAAGGCTGGGGTAGAATGACTGTTCCTGGGTTCAATCCGCAGTACTGCCAATTTGGGGTGGAAGGCACTAGGGATTGAACTCAGGGACAGTTAACCCCTGAGTCCCGTCCCCAACCCTCTTTTGCATTTCTCAGAGACAGGGTCTTGCTGAGTTGCTTAGAGCCCCAATTTGGCTGAGGTTAGCCGTTGATTTGCAATTCTCCTGCTTTAGCCTCCAGAGCCACTGTGATTACAGGCATGCACCATGATACCTGGCTTACAAGTCTTAATAAAATAAAAACTGCAAAACATGTGAGACTTCTTAGGAGAGGGGAAATTGACTTTTTTTCTTTTCTTTTTCTTTTGGCCTCTGAACCCTGAATCTGTTATTTGCTCGGAAGTCTCTCTCATGGAAAATATTTGTGTGCATTTGTGTGTTTTCTTGGAATTGACTGTGGAGCTTATTCTTGGCCTCCAGTGCCATGTCATCAAATTGAGAAAACTGCAGACAGGTCTCTGCAGGGTGCCTGAGGGATCCTATGGGAAGGAGGGTTGGGGACACTTACAGAAGAGTAGGCAAAGGGACACCAGACTCTTCCTACAATTTCAGAAAATCTAAGGTGAATTGAGGATCTGGGGGTGCAAAGCAGATGGGCCCCAGCCGTGGATGTGGGGGCAAAAGCTGGGTAGGAGTCCGAGTGTCAGCCAACACCTCCTGGCTTTGGGGGGGGGCTGCACTCGAAAGGAGCGGGAGCAGTGTTGGCCACAGGGGGCCAGTCAGCAAAGGCTTGGGCTGCGGCAGCCAGCCAAAGGATCACTTTGCTCTGGAGCAGGATAGTGAGTGAGGGTACAGCTTTGAAGGAATGATTTGCTGTTCCTGAGAGACAGGCTGAGAAAATGGCTGGGGAAGTGGCACAGCCATCCAGCCTGAGCCAGCCAGTGTGACATCAGAGTGAGGGCCTTAGGACTTAGTGAGAGATGAAGGCCACAGACAACCGAGACATGGAGGTGGCTGCCCTTGGCCAACTCTTGAAACTGGCTGGGGCAGAGGCACTACCTGGGGGGATTTGAGTGGTGCTGTAAGGAGCCCAAATGGTGGAGCCATGGGGACACCCCCAGGATGGGCAAGAAGAGGATGGAGCAGGCACAGGTAGCTTGCAGCTGGAAGGGCCACCTTTTCCCAGGAGTGCCACCACGGCTCAGCTTGCAACCTGGAAAGTGGGGTGTGGAAGGGCCCCTAGGATGGAGAGCACAGCTGGTCCTTCTTCACTGAGGTGGGGGACAGTCCAGGCTGGGAGGGAGGTGGTCAGTACAGACGCCACATGACTCTCGCCCCCAGGGCAACACTAGCACATTAAATTAATCCAGTTCACAGAGATTAGCAGGTAGTGATTTGCATGAAATGACCATGTTAAACATTCAGAAGGCTCCTAAGGCCCTCACCCTGACTTTGCTGTGACCCACCTTTCATTCCTGACACTTGTCAGGCAGGTGATGTTAAGCACCAGGAGCTTCTGTGGGTGCTAAGAATACAAAGGGAGATAACATAAGACATGGGAGCGTCAGTGTCATCCCAGGGTCCCGGGTCAGAGTAGAGCAGAGAAGGAAGATGGGGTGACTGGGGAAGAGTGTTATGGGCCCATCTAGAAAACCCAGCAGGTGCAAAGGCCCTGGGGCAGAGATGAGCTGGTGTGTTTGAGGGTTGGAGCAAGTTAGGGGAGTTCAGAGAGGTCATTGGTAGCAAGAACAGTCAGGAAAAGTCCCTGCTTTCTCTCCCCTGGGTTCACTTCCTCCTTTACAAAATGCTCAAGCTTTAATGTCTCCAGATTCTTGACCACAGGGACATCAGCTGTTGATCCACACAGCCAGAGGTGGCAGGGAGAGGGGCTGTCAGAAGACCACCATGGGGATGCCAGGGGCCAGGGAAAGCTAGGATAGTGTTTCTGTCACAGACATCCCGTCCATGTGGTCTTCAGGACAGATGGCCCATCTGAGTGGCCATCCAGAAGGTGATGCAAGTCCTGCAGTCCCAACTCTGAGGTGACAGGAAAATGCTGTCCCAGGGAGAGACTGGGACATCTTAGTCCCCAGCCATTAGCCACTCTGCCCACAGATGCCATGTCTAGGGAAGCACTGGCATCAGGGGCCATGGTGACAGTGTTTCCCACTGTCCTTTTGTTCTAAAGTCATTCTCACACAATTTCTGAATTGCTTGGACCTTGTCGCCCTCTGCTGCAGTGTCCTGGGATGATCTGTTGCCTGTTCCTCAGGCCAGGCTCCTTTCTACCTGTTGCTGAGGCTGAGGCAGGAGGATCTCAACTTGGAGGTCAGGCTCAGCAACAGCAAGGCCTCAGCAACTCAGTGAGATGCTGTCTGTGAATGAAATACAAATAGGCTGGAATTGGGGTTCAGTGGCCGAGGGCCCGTGGGTTCCATCCCTGATGCCAAAAAAAAAATCCAAACAGTGACCCCATGACTGTGGTGCCGTGAGTCTACCAGTTGAGTCTCCTGGCTGATTCTGTTCTCCTGACTCTGCTTTGGCCAGGAGGAGGCCTAAAACCCAGTGGGGTTCACCCCTTTGTTCTTCCCTTCACATTTGGGTTCTTCTCTGCCAACAGGTATGGAATTGGAGCGCGCCATCATTGCACTATTTCATCTCTGTGCCACGTGCACAGATAAAGTCCAAGCAATTAGTGAGGCTTTCTCCTGCCAGAATCTCCCTGACCTCATGAACCTCATCGCCTCCATCTTTGTCATTGCTGTGGTCATCCATTTCCAGGTGTGTCCAACGTGAGCCCAAGAAGTCTGCAATTATTTTTCTTTTTTTTTTTTTTTGGTACCAGGGATGGAACCCAGGGGCACTGAACCCCTGAGCCCCATCCCCAGACCTTTTTATATTTTATTTAGAGTCAGAGTCTTGCTGAGTTGCTGAGGCTGGCCTCCAAATTGTAGTCCTCCTACCTCAGCCTCCAGAGCTGCTGATGATGACAGGCCTGCACCACTGTCTCTGGCTTCAGCATAATTGTTTTTTTCTTTTTTTTTTTCTGTTTAGATATGAATGGCCATTGAGTACATTTTGAAACCAGTTTTTCTGGTCTTTTTTCTGTGTGTGCCCCACACAGTGGTTGTGAGGGAAGCGGCAGGTGCTCTCCAGCAGTGTCAGAAGTCGGGTCCCCAGAGCTGTTGCCACTTCTTGTACCTCTGGACCATAGGGGACAGCAAGGCAGTGAAGAGTGCCCTGTTCTGTGTCCTCAGGGCTTCCAGATGGACCTGCCCATCAAGACTGCACACTACCAGGGGCAGTACCACACCTACCCCGTTTAGCTCTTCTTCACCTCCAATGTCCCGATTGTCCTGCAGTCCGCCCTGGTCCCCACCTCTACATCATCTCCCAGATCCTGTCGGCTCGCTTCAGCGGGCACCTGCTCATCAGTCTGTTGGGCACCTGGTCTGTCAGTCAGATGTTCCCAAGGAGGCTCTCCTGGCCACAGAGTGGGTGTTGTTGCTCCGCATCTGTGTGTCTTGCTCCTGACCAAGTGTCTCACCCACAGATCTCCTCCCCTGTGTCCTTTCCCAAATTCTGTGCAGGAAGCTTTTTGTAACAAGGACTGAACCCAGGGTCCCTTGACTTCTGAGCCCTGTTCCACCCCTATTTAGACTCAGGGTCTCACTGAGCTGCTTAGGGCCTTCAACTTTCCATCCTCCTGCCTCAGCCTCCTGAGCTGTGGGGTGACAGGAGTGTGTCATTGTGCCCGGCTGCAATCACAGTCTTTGATCTGCTCTGGGTTCATCTTGAAGCTCAGGTACAGTAGACGCAGCGTCCCAGACCTTCTGTTCCTTCTTCCAAGGACACGTCTTCTGGAGGCCCCGCCTGCACCTATGCAGTTTGTGGCCTGTGTTACTACCTATCTCTGCTGGAGTCCTTTGGCTCCGTGTTGGAGGACCCTGTCCATGTGGTAGTGTACCTCATGTTCATGCTGGGATCTTTGCCTTCTTCTCTAAGATCTGGGTCGAGGTCTTGAGCTCATCTGCCAAGAATGTAAGTATGAACGAACGTTCTTAAAGTGGCATTCGGCTTGTTGCTTTGTCACAGTGGTGGTTTGTGACATGCAGATGGACCACCCACCTTGGTGAAACAGTTCAGAGCGTTAAGGACAGATGGATGGAGCTCAGCCATCAGCAGCAGGTCTGAGAACCTGAAGCCAGAGTGGAAAATCACACATTGTCTGGTCTCCTTATGGCACCTTGTTGGTCCAGGGACACTTAACCTCTGAGCCCTTGTTAGATTTCATCTGGAGACAGGGTCTTGCTGAACTGCTCAGGGCCTTGCTAAGTGGCTGAGGCTGGCCTTCAAATTGCGATCCTCCTGCCTCAGCCTCCCAAGCTGCTGGATTGACAGGGGTGCATCCCAGGATTTTGGGCATTTTTAAAATCTTTGTAAAGATGTAGAGCTGCAGAAAGAGCCCTTTAAGTGTCCAGCATCTTGAGACCTTTCCCTCTGAAACCACCTCTGAACATATCCTCTGCTCTGTGCATCATGCAGGTGGTCAAGCAGCTGAAGGAGCAGCAGATGGTGATGTGGGGCCACCGGGAGACATCCATGGTGCATGAGCTCAACCAGTGAGTGCAGTACCCACCCCCAGTCAGCAGGTGCGGCTACCGGGCCTCGAGCACCAGTGGACCGTGTGGTCTCCAGTGTCCATGTGTCTCATTCTCAGATCACAGGGTAGGCAAGGTCCCTGTGTCATTGGATATTTATGAACCTGCTAAATACTGGATGCTGGGGACATGGAATAAGATGTCTAGCGCCCTCAGCAGGGAGCCAGGTGCATGCAGCCTAGTGACCCAGCATGGGGCTCTGTAGGGATGGTGTTGGCAGCAGGGGACCCTCACCTCTTCTCATGCTAGTGGGATGCTGCCCTAGGCATCCAGGAGCAGTGCCCAGGCTCTGAGCACAGAGTGGGGCTCCAGATGGATCTGAGCTGAAGCGCCAGGCTCTCTGAGGCATTCCTGGAGGCCAAGGCACGAGGATGGCAAGGTGGAGGCCAACCTCAGGAACTCAGTGAGGCCCTGAGTAACTCAGTGAGACCCTCTCTCTAAATATAATACAAAAAAGAGCTGGAGACAGGGCTCAGGGTTGGGGAACCCCTGGGTTAAATCCCCAAGACCGAAAAAAGACAGATGTTGGATGTGGCTGAGAGGCCAGCAGAGCCGTAGAGGGATGGTGGTGTTTGAAGCAGGGAGGTCAGTTCCAGCAGACAAGGCCACAGCAGAGAGGAGGCCAGAGACTAGATGTGCCAGGGTGGCCATCACCTTGGGGTGGAGAGAATGGAGGGTGGGGGAGGCCCCAGGGCACAGGTGTTTGGGGCAGAAGGAGTGCCCGTTGCAGCTGCACCTCATCCTGGATTGAAGGCTGCCCCCAACCTCCCTGGTGCCCTCTGCCATTTTCGCAGCTCTTCCTCTGCCACTCGGCAGCAGCCACCATGAAAAGGGCTGTGTCTACAAAGTCAGGTGGCAGCCCAGGTTCTCCTGTGGGTTCTCAATTGGTGACCTTTCCTGAAAGAATCAACCATGGGAAAAGCCACAGTTGCAAATTTTTGGTTGCTTATGAGTCCTTGGTAGGGACAGTGGCCATTTCGATAGACATCATCAGCATTTGGGTCTCATAACCAGCCCTCCAGCCCCCTTACTGAGGATCAGACTCAGGGTCACTTGACCCCTAAGCTATGTCCCCAGATCTTTTTATTTTTTATTTAGAGACAGGGTCTCGCTAAGCTGCTTAGGGCCTTGTAAAGCAGCTGAGGGTGGCCTCCACCTTGTGATCTTCCTGCCTCAGCCTCCTGAGTTACTGGGGTGACAGGTATGGACCACTGTGTTCAGCAGCCTTTCAGTTTGGACTAGTCACAGTCCCCTAACAGGGACTAGGTCCCATAGCATTAGTGGGGTGTTAGCAGAGGATACTTAAGGGAGGTGGTGGGGCCTCCTGAGGTTCTGGTCTCAGTCAAGGGCAAGACTGGTGGCCAGGTTGGAGGCTCTGTGGTGGCCTGGGGCTGACCACCTGCCCTCCCCCAGGTACATCCCCATGGCAGCGGCCTCTGGGGGCCTGTGTCTTGGGGCCTCTCAGTCCTGGCTGCCTTCCTGGGCACCATCGGCTTGGGGACGGGGATCCTGTTGGCAGTCACCAACATCTCCCAGTCCTTTGAGATTTTCATCAAGGAGCCAAGTGAGTTGGGAAGCATGGGCACCCTGCTCTTCTGAGAGCCATGCCTATCCAAGGACCTGGGACGACACTGGGCAGTGCCTCAGAAGGCAGTGGTGGCCGGGGGCAGTGGTGCTGTGTCATGTGGGGACCTTGTCGTCTGGCTGATGTCTGCCCCTCCTCTTCACCATGGGGCAGCCACCCTCAGCAGGGCTCCTCTCCTTCTTCTAGCATTGGCAGCTGCAGCCTTGACAGGGATGGGGAGCACTGTCCCCATTTTCTGTCTGACTTTGGTTTTGGCCTCCCCTCCCACCCTCAGTGATGTGTGCAACCACCGTGGTGTCTCTGGTCTCCATGGTGGCTTTTTGACTGGGTTGGAAGCACAAAATCTCTGTGTGTGGCCTTAGGATGGTCGGCCGTCGGCTCTCACCTCCTCTGGGGAAATGGACAGCATCACCAGCATGTCCTCAGCATCACTAGCAGTGGCACTCTCTTGGTGCAGACTGTTGCCGTGGGGGGCATTGGATCCCCTGGGCTCAGGATAAAACAGCTCCCTGCCCAGCACTGAGCAGCTGCTCTTCCACCAAGTGTCCAGATGAGCCTTATGCTGGGACAGAGCCAGGACCGCCATCCCTGCCACCTCACGGCCAACTTGTGGCCAGGCAGCTTTGTCCTCATCTGGGGGAGGCCTGGGGTTGCCACCTCCACCCTTGCATGGCCGAGCTCGTTGCCCTCAGGGGACCACCCTGCCAAGTCCAATTGTCCAAACTCCAGTCAGCCTTGGTGGATCCTCACTGCGCAGCTGCCCCTGCGTCCCTGGGAAGGGATGTCTTTTTTTTCTCCCTGTGTTTCTAGAATGTTCTGACTGTACTTAGGGACCAAATGCTAGTAAAGGGACAGTGGGATGCCACCAGCTCTCTCGGCCTCCACCACATTCAGACTCCACCGCACTCAGAGGCCAGGAGGGGAGGTTCAGGCTCAGGGCCTGAGCTCAAAGTCAGGGACTCGGGGTCCATGGGAAGATACTCTGGTGTCTGAGACAGAAAGACAATGTTGTCTGAAGTGACAGGTGACATAGACATGAAGCTGGTGAACTTTCCAGAGTTCTCAGATGCCCCTCTCAGACTCAGCTGCAGGCTTCCTCGGGAGGGTGCCCCAATTCTGCACGGGCCCTTTCATGGCTCAGTAGGGGTGGCACACTGTACCTAGAGACCTGGGTCAAGAACCAGAGGGGCCCTTGACCCACCCAGGTCCCAGCACCTTCTCCCATGTGGCCTTGGCTAGACCTAGTCCCCAGCAGGGCAGCCCCACCACCAGCCATCTCCCAGCCCATGGAGGCCACCGCCATACCTCTCCTGCTCCTATTAGAGGGCAGGGCCCCCCAGGCCACCACTGGGGACTTCATGGCCTCTGGAAGGCAGGCCCAGTCCCTGGCTCTCGGGCTGTGGCTGGAGAGTGCCAGACTTCAGAGGAGTTTGTGGTCCTGCTGGCCCCATGTGGCCTGGGCTCTCAGCCCATGGGCAGTGATCACAGAGGGTGGGTGGGAAGGGGCTGACCCAGCTTCCAGGGCACAATCACTGTGGATGCCAAAATGGCATAACTGACATACGGTGGTTAAAAGATAAATAAAGGCAACTTTTTACAAACTGCTTGTTCACGGTCTTGTTTCCACTCAACCTCATCCCCAGAGACATGCTGCCCTGCAGCCTGGTCTTCCTCCTGCTGGGAGCATCCCCTTGTGCACACGCCTGTGTCCAAATGACTCGGGAGGCTGAGGCAGGAGGATCATGAGTTGGAGTCCAGCCTGAACAATTTAGTGAAGCCCTCAGCAACTCATGAGACCCTGTGTCTAAATATAAAAAGGGCAGGGGTTAGCCTCCATGGTCCCGCAGTCCTGGGGTTCAGTCCATGATACAAGAAAAAACCAAAACCCCAAGTCAGAAACCTCCTGCCTTGGGAAGCACTGGGCCTTTTCTCTGTGCTCTGGGGACTTGGGGCTGTGCCTGGGGCCACTGCAAATATGCCTCACAGCAGAGCAGTTGGAGCCCATTTTCAGGTAACCTCTGTGTGGGGGGTGGGGGGTGGACTGAGGATCAGGCCCTGCCTTCAAACACCCCCTAGTGTCTGCTGCCATCTTCAGTAGCCAAGTGACTCTTCCCCCCTGGTGCAGACTCTGCTCACCGCTTCCTCCATATGGTCCCTGCTCAACCATGGAGCCCCTGAGGAAGCAGCTGGTCCCCATTTTACAGGTGAAAAAAGTAAGGCCCAGGGCAGTAGGAGGCCAGGAGGCAACTGGGAGGCCAAGATCCAGGCTCTGCCTACCCCAGGCCCTTGCCTGCAGGGACCTGCTTGAGGTCAGAAATGAGGGGTCCTGGTGGCATCAGCTGCCACCCCTGGCTCCTAACCCCTGGGTTTCCTTCCCACCACTCCCTCCACCGCTGATCCCCACCTGCACTCTGGCCTGGCCTGATCCTCACATGCATAATACCCATGAGCCTCCAGTTTCAGCTTCCAGGTGGGTGGCCAAGTGAAGCGCACAGCTTCCTGATGAGGGCTGGTGCCTGAGTATGTAGCACCATCCAAGGGCTGTCGTCCAAGGGCCGTCAAACACCGGCCTGAGCTTCAGCATCCACCACACCCACCAATGCGTCTTCCTGGAGGCTCCCAGGGGTACCCTAACTATGCCAGCACCCACCTACTCCTTGCCCCAAAACTTCTGGGGCCATATCACCCATCTGTCCTTTCTAGAAGCATTACAGCCTGGATGAGAAGCAAATAGACCAGAATCAGGAAAGGTCTAGCAGTTTCCATGAAGCCAGAACAGGTGCATGCCTGTAGGGCATGACTTGCTGCCTGCTTCCCATCTTGGGGCCACACATGTGGCTGGAATGACGCCTGGCACAGCCAGGAGGCGGTGCTGTGTGTGGTGACGGAAAAAACATACCACCTCCAGGAAGGTCCAGGACTCTTTCGCCCTCATGGACAGCTCGTGCCTTCTCTTACAGACCATGGGATGGGTGGACATGTGAACTCACTCCACCCTTCTGACCTTTATCCTGATTGGCTCCTGTGTGGTATATTAGCTGTGTGTACTTCCTCAATAAATAAGATTCTGCTTTGACTGGTCTCCCTGGAGTGACTGATTGTCCTCCAGTGAGGGAAGGCTGGGTGTGGGCAGGCAGTGGACCTTTGCCTCTCTTGGCTTGTCCTAGTCAGGGCATGTTTTCCCCATTTCTCCCACAGGTTAGGAGAAAACCCTGACACATGCCCTCTCTGCTCAATTCTGAAAAGAATCGTGCCTACAAGGACTTGGTCAAGAGCCTTCATAACCCCAGCCCCATGGTGCACACCTTTAATCCCAGTAATTTAGGAGGCTGAGGAAGGAGGATTGCAAGTTCAAGGCCAGCTTCAGCAACTTAGAAAAACCCTGTCTCAAAAAAAAAAAAAGGGCTGGGATGTGGCTCTGTGATCGGCTACTCCTGGCTAAATCTCCAGTCCCTACAAATTAAAAAGAATGTGCTGAACACTGGGTGACAGCATGTATCCTGAAGTCTTTGGGGACCAAGGAATTGCGTGTGCAGTTCCAAAAAGCAGGACACTGGAAGTGGCATGGACAGCGCAGAGGTTGATGGGATGACAGGAACGCCTAATGGCGGGTCTCAGGCTCAATGGCTATTCTTCAGCCGTGCACTTGATAAGTCTCAAAGTCAATGTCAGACAGACACCTTGATCTGGTTTGGGGGTCTCCAGAGAGGAGGCCTGGGGAGCTTTTGGTCAGGGACCAGAGGCCGAGGGTGAGCACAGCAGGGCAACTTCCACTGAGAATCCTTTCTGTGCCTTCCTGGGTTGTGGTCCCAGGGACTGAACCCAGGGTAGCCTCCCTGACAACCATTCCAGCTCTTTAGAGACAGGGCCTCGCTGAGTTGCTGAGGCTGGCCTCCACCTGGCGAGCCTCCTGCCTCAGCCTCCTGAGGCACTGGAATGACAGACACACCCCACCGGCACCAAGCTCCTTTTGACGTTCCAAGCGTCCCCCTCCCCTATGCCATTGAACATCTACCAGGTATGTTGGCTTCCCAGAGGGCTCCCCCACAGGCACCTCCCCAGGCTCCGCTCCTATCCTGATGGGGAGCAGGTGGCAAAGGAACTGGGGCGAGTGTGGCCACGCCCCAGGGGCGGGGAGTGGGCTGCCCAGGAGTGGCGGGGGAAGTGGCCATGGGGGGGTGGGCGGTGCAGGAACCGGGGCGTGGCTACGCTCCGGGGGCGGGGTGTGGCCGGGGCGTGGGCGGTGCAGAAGGGAGTGTGGAGTGGTCACGCCTCTGGGGAGGGGCGTGGGCGGAGCCAGGACCCCACTGTGCAAGTGCTTCCCCGGAACTGCAGCCTCCTGGTTGCCGTCCAAGCTTTGCTTTGAGGCACTGATGGAGCCCCCGGGAACTGCGAGGAGGCGACATCGCATCTCTGCTGCAAGTTTCCTGAGGCCCACACAGCCGGGCCAAGGTCCACACCTCCTCCCTGCTTGCAGCTGGGCTCCTCTATGGAGGGCGCGGTTGTCACCCACCCGGTGGCCGGCGCTGCCACTGCGGGTCTCCACAGACCTCCGTGGCCCCCGGCCGGTTGCGCTGGGTTCTGGTCGAACGCTGAGTCACTGGTTTGCAGGGACGCTGCCCAGGGGACAGGTCACCTCAGGGGTCACCCGGTCCCCTGGAGGAATGCATCGGAGTTGGGTGGGATGCACCGGAGCCCGGGGCCCCTGGCAGCTTGTTGCCACCGCCACCGCATCCTGAGTGTGACAAGTTCCCTCTTAAGGTGAAGACTGCAGGCGGTAGGTGGCCAGAGCTGCCCCTAGGCTGTCAAGTGAGGGTCTGGTGGGTGTGGGATTCACCCCTGGGGTTGGGACCGAACTGAACCCAGGGGCGCTGGCCACTGCTCCACGTCCCAGCCCTTTTGGACTTTTAACACAGGGTCTTGCTAAGTTCAGAGGCTGGCCTCAAATTTGCCGTCCTCTAGCCACAGCCTCCAGCCTGTGATGACAGGCGCCCGTCTAGGACCTGGGGTTCTCCAATGGCTGGGACAGTCGGGAAAGGGGTCCGCAAAGGACAATTATGGTGGCCCTAGAGGCTGAATCTGTTACAGGCAGGGGTGGGGGTCAGGAAGCCTGCCTGGTTGTCATTGTGCTCCTGCTCCCAACCCTGCTGAAGTCCCTCTGGTCCTTGGGTGAGCCTGATGTGGGAGCTGAGTCCTAGGGGTCCCCCTGCACTTCTGCAGGCCCCCATCTGCCCTGCGTCCCCTGTGTCCCGCACCCTGCGATTTCCCTCCTCGAGGCAGCTGGTGTCCCCATTAATCACATGAGGCTGAAAGCACAGACCTGCAAGCAGGTGGCATGATGGTGACGGCGACAGCAGGTGACAGAGCGGACAATCTGTGGGTGCACATTGGCTCATCTTATCGCCCCTTATCTTATTGGCCCATCTTACAAATAGGAAAACTGAGGCTCAAGGACAGAAAGGAGCCCCGCTGGGTGACAAATACCTGTCATCCAGTCATTTTGGGAGTTTGAGGGGGAAGGATTGAAAGTTGGAGGCCAGCCTCAGCAACTTAGAGAAGTATTGAGCAACTCAGTGAGACCTTGGCTCTAAATAAATATATGAAGGGTTGGGGACAGAGGTCAGTGGGTAAGGGGACTTTGGGTTCAGTGCGTGGTGTCAAGAAAAAAGCCCCTCCTGTCCTGGGTTCTAACTCTCACAGGGGCCCCTGAGAGCCTGCAGGAACCTGGGATTGATGGGCCACCCAATCCTGCACTGTGAGGCACCCCAGAGCCTGGGCCCAGCTGTGACCAATTCAAACACTTCAGGGGACCAGCCCCCTGACTTCACCTAAACATCACAACCATTTTTCAGGCTAGAGCTGAAATGGTGCAAAAAAAGGCGGGTGCTGTCATGGCCGCTAGGTGGCGTGTCAGAGCAATAAGATATGACAAATTCCCTGCTTCTGCTTGGGCTGTGTCCTGCTCATAATGGAGGGAGACCTCCCCCCCCCCCCACGGTGGGCGAGGGGTCCCTTCGAAAAACTGCCTCTGGGAGATGAATGTGACCATCAGGCCCGGTGGCCGGGGAGTCAGAGTAGATCCAGGCCACCCAACCTGCCCACCCAGGGCCACCTCTGCCCAGATCCAGCTTGCCACCTCCCCGACACCTGAGGAGAAGGAATGAGAAGACTACACACCTCTCTGGTCACGAGGGCACCTCTGTACCAACCCACAGCTTGGGCCTGCTGTCGCTGCGGCCTCTGGTCTCTTCCTGGAAAAGGTTGGGGCCTGGGTCAGAGGAGGGACTGCGGCAAAACCTGTTCTTAGAGGTCAGATTTGAAGACATGCAGTGACCTCCAAATACCCAGGACTCAAGTGAGGCCAGTTACACGCACCAAGGGAGGAGGTGCAGCCCAGGGCACTCTGGGCTCTCATGGCCAGTAGGCTTCCATCTTTTTCAGGGGGTATCAGGAATTGAACCCAGGGTTACTCAACTTTGAGCACCATCTCCAGCCCTATTTTATGTTATATTTAGAGACAAGGTCTCGCTGAGTTGCTTAGGGCCTGGCTAAATTGTTGAGGCTGGCCTCCAATTGCAATCCTCCTGCCTCAACCTCCAGAGCTGCTGGGATGACAGGCCGGCTACACTGCACACGCCTTCTTGGAACTTTTGATTACCATGTGAGGCCCTGGGTTTCATGCCCAGTGCTACAAGGGGGGACATGCTTAAAATTTTAGAATAGTTTTAGATATGCAGAGCAGTGTGATGGTGGCAGTGCGTTCCTGTGTGTCACCCATCATCTTTTGTAGTTGGCACCCAGTCACCACCTGCACCCTCTGCCTTCCGTTTTACCTGATGCCCTTTTTTCTGTCCTAAAATCCCAGCCAGGGGCCTTATTGTCCCATCTCTAGAGGCTTCTCTGGGCTGTGACCTTTTCTTCAATGGCCTTTGTCTTTGGTGACCTCAACAGTTTGGGGGAGGACTGGTAGGGTGCTCTGCTTGTGTCCCTCAGCTGAGCTCATGACCTGACCGGGACCTTGAGTATGGGAAGTCCACCATACCCTTGTGTCTGCCGAGGCGCTTGCTGTTGAAGCATCCAGTTGGCATTGACAGCCACCTCCTAGCTGGGTTGAGGGGATGCTTCAGACCCACATGGTCCCTCCTCTCCTATCCACCTGTGGAGGGCAGCGTCATGTGCTCAGTGTCCTGGGCTGCACATTTACTTCATTGACTTGGAACCCACAGGTGGCCGAGCCCAGCCCCCTGTGTTGACCAAGTTCCTTTGATGTCAGTGTGAGTCTAGTCACTGTGCACTGGGTGACAACCCAGAACGACCCTCTCTGGTTGCTCAGGCTGGTCCAGCTGGGCCTTTGAGAGCCTTCTGTTGACTCCTGGTCCTTTCAGTGTTTCCCTATCATTGACCATCTCAGGGCTAGAGAACCACTGAGTGAGAGGGAGGGGGCAGCCCCTGCAGCTGGCCATTCCAGAAGGTTCCTTCTCAATAGGCTGAATACAGTGTGTATGAGCACACAGAGGCATCCCCCACATGGGCAGGACCTTAGCTGCCAGGATGTGGGACATGGGATGGAGTGGATGAGGAGATTGTGGGTAGAGGTGGACGTGAAGCTCAGGATTCAGCCTGGCCCCCACTGTACCCTGAAACAAGTGAGCTTGACCTGAGAGAAATCCCAAAAGCACACAGTGGGGGACACAGAGGCAACCTTCCTGGGGACAGTGCCCAGAACCCACACCTTTGGCCTTGAGCCATGTTGAAAGAAATATATATATATAACAATAGTAGATAATTAAGATATGGCAAACTGGGTACCATGGCACACACCTGTCATCCCAGTGGCTTGGGAGCCTGAGGCAGGAGGATCACAGTTTGGAGGCCAGCCTCTGCAACTCAGCAAGACCTTGAGCAACTCAGTGAGACCCTGTCTCTGAAAAAAAAATGTCCTTGGGTTTAATCCCAGTTATTTCTTGCCCCTAAAAAGAAAGTTTTAAAGAGGGAGAGAGAGGGAGGGAGGGAGATGGAGGGGGAGGAGGAGGAGAGGGGGAGGTGGGAGGGGTGGTGTCATCCAAATAACATTTAAGATTTTATTTAAGAACACCTCAGCAGAGGGAGGATTCCACCAAAGCAATCCCAAAAGTTAGAATTTAAAACAAATAAAAAGCTCTTCAGACAGAACTAACCACACTGCAGAGCTCATGGGAGAAGGGAAGCCAAGCCCAGGCTGTGTGTGCTGTCTTCGTGGGGACGCAGTCTCCATGGAGTGCAACCTGGGTCCCTTCGTGGACTTGTCCTGCTGGTCATCCAGGATCTTGGTTGAGGATTTGGCATCATGAACAGCTGGATGTTCTCCTCCATGGGCTCTCGCTGGATGCTGTCCTTCCCATTGATCTTGGCCAGCAGGTTGGCTGGAGTCAGCTGCTGCACCAAGGACCTGCAGTGGACAGTTGGGCCAGGAGTCCAGCTGGTCCCAAAGTTCCCCCCACAGGTCCACGGGTGGCAGGACTCTGCCAGCTGGACCCCCTCCAGGCTCTGACTGGTTGTTGTGGAACCAGCAAAGGACAGAGTTTCCATGACTGGGAACATCACAGTCACAGCCCCATCATGGAGGCCACCAGTGTAACATAAGTTTTGGTCTTCACATCTTCACCCTATTCTAGAAATTACTCAAGCCAGGCACAGTGGCTTCCCAAGGGCTCTGGAGTCTGAGGCAGAAGGATGGCAAGTTGGAGGCCAGCCTCAGCAACTTAGCAAGGTCCTGAGCAACTCAGTGAGATCCTATCTCTAAATAAAATGCAAAAGAGGGCTGGGGACAGGGCTCAGTGGTTTGGTGCCTGCCTAGCACTTGCTCCTCAGCCCCATGTCAAAATAAATTAACAAAATCAAGGCCCCGTGTTTCTCCAGCTCAGAGAGGTTAAAAGTCAGTGAAGCCACCACCCAGCCATGATGGCTTCAGCTGTAGGCTCAGCTGGACCCCAAGGACACATGGGGGGTGAGGAAATGGGTCCCAGGGCCTCACAGACTGTTGGGGACATACTTCCTGGTCTGGAGAGCCCCAGGTCCTCGTGCATCTGAACAGAAGCCAGGGGCCGGGGAGGGGCGAGGCTGGCAAGACCCCAAGAGAGACCAGGCTCTGGCTCTGTCCATCTCCTGTCCCAGAGGACTGTGGCAGAGTTAGTGACTTCCTGCAGAGGGAGTGTCAGCTGCAGGACAAGGGGGACCTCTCTCATCAATCAAACTTTCACAAGCCACCTCAGACGCTCAGCAGTCTAAGCCACTCTGTCCTGGGTCTTGTCACACCTGGAGGCCCAGAAATAGCCTGAGCTCTGGTCAGCCTCCACCTGGGGCCAGGAGGCCACCACCACATCTCAGAGTGGTCTCGGTGCCAATCTTCCCCAGGTGGTTGAGTGCCTCCTTACTGTTGTGGATCCCCCTCCATCTGGGCTTGGATCTTAGTGATCCTTCAGAGGAGAAAAAACATGATCCACCGTGACTGGGCCCCAGGCACGGTGGTGCACGCTTGTAATCTCAGCTCAGGAGACTGAGGCAGGAGGATCGCAAGGTAGAGGCCAGCTTCTGCAACTTAGCAAGGCCCTGAGCAACTCAGTGAGATGTGTTCTCTAAACAAAATAGAAAAACAGCTAGGGAGGGGGCTCAGGAGTTAAGTGACCCTGGGTTCAATCCCTGGTACAAAAAAAAGTGACAGGGCCCAAATATCCCCTTTATACAGTGCTTTAAAATGACAATGTACAGCATCTTGTGCTGCTGGACTCAGGAACAGGAGGTTGGCTGCACCTTCCAGGGGACGCGGGCCAGCTGCACGGCCAATGTCCTGCTCACTGACTAAAGAGTGTCGGACCGCCCTCTGACAGAGTTTGAGGAGAATCACTAGACCAGCTAGTGAGTGTCTCCGGGCTGAGTGAGAGGGTAAGTGTCATGACCTGGCCCGCCACCCAGCCTGGCAAAAATCACACTGAGACGGGAGTTGAGTCAGCTGAGATGGCACAGCAACTCAGTTTATTGTGGAGGGAGAGGACTTATATAGAGAGAGGAGAAGGAGGGGGGCAATGGCAGGGGCCAATCAGAGATCGGAGAGTCCCCCAGGTTGGGGTAGCCTAGGCACACCAGCCACAGAAACAGAGCCCCGTTACCCTAGTTACAGAAACAATACCCCATTAAGTATGTGTGCCCCGTTTCTGGGGAGTTATTCTTTGTGTTTGCAGAAGCCATATCCAGGCACGTATATGGAAGCCATTTCTCAAGCTCTAACTGTCACATACATGAGAATCACAAAATCAGAATCACAAGACTGGGGATTTCTTTCCCCAGTGATTGCACTTCCGTGGTCAGCAGAGGTCCCAACAATTTCCCCTTTTTTATTTGTTTTAAAGTACGAGTGGGTAAGGCCCCTGTCTTAGGTTGTCCGATACTGCACATGGTCCATCATCGGATGAGCTGCCCTTCAGGCAGCAACCTCCTGTCTTATGTTGGTACCACTGCAATCAGATCTTACCCATCACTGAGTACATTACAGCTCACCTGGTGGCTAGAAAACTTCTCCTTTGGCCTGTTAGGTTGTCCAATATCGTATATGGTCCTTACCAGTCATCAGATAAACTGACCTCAAAGTGCCAGCCCCCTGTCTTAGGTTGGTACCATTGCAACTGGATCTCACCCGTCATTAGCCTCAGGAGATGATTGAGGGGAGGGACTTGCTGGACCCCTAGAAGGCTATGGGTGCTTTGTTTGTGTGAGTCTCTGATATTGTACCTGAACAGTCATGAGTTGAATTGATTTTATCCTACTTTGAATAAATTGAATGGCCTTATTAGCAATGTGGGGCCCAAAGGTAAAGAGGAGAAGCAGCAAGAGAATGGGCCCAAGGAAAGTAAAGAGGTAGGGCAACCACCCATGTAGCCCCATTAAGAGGAAGTTGGCTTGTAATTCTTTTCTCTGCTTTTTGAGGTCTTCTTGTAGCCATTTTAGTTTATCTTGGACTATTTCTGATTGGTTGGCATAAAAGCAGCATTCTTCCTGTAAGAAAAGACATAATCCTCCATTCTCGGCAGTAAAGAGGTCAAGTCCCCTGCGATTTTGTAAAACCACTGCAACTAGGGAGTCTAATTGTGCTTGGAGGTCCAAGTACTTGCTACAGCTTGTAAGTCATCAGTCAGTTGTTGGGATAAAATCTTATAAAAGTGGAAAGAGGTCCCTAACAGTGTTATGCCGGTTCCAGCCCCAGTGACTACTCCGAGGCTCAAGAAGAGTTGAAAAGCTTGGATAGCTCTCTTAGTTTTCCCCCCAATGTGTTCTAATGTAGGGACAGGAAGGCTCTGATTATTAGAAACAATTGTAACATCAGGCAACAGGATGGCGGGAGCACAGAGTCCAGTCCAACTTTGTGGGAGAAAGCTTAGAGCTTCTCCCCAACACATGAAAACAGTACCATTAGGAGGGCAGAGTTGGGTACCATTGATGGTATTATTGTGTTGGCAGAAGGAGTAATGTATCTGGCCAACATCTATGTTACTGGAATTATCAGGAAAAGGATCAGATCTAAAACATGTGACCAGAGGAGAAAAAGGAGACAAATAGACTCCAGACCTCGGGGACAGGAATAGGCAATAGATCTCAGTTTGTGAGGAGTTAATAAGAATAGCATTGGCCTGTAATGGACCTGGTTTTAAGCAAAGTCAGTAATCTTCTGCTAAATTGGGATTTGTTGTGTTAAGCAGCGAGAGGGTGGCTTGTAAGATTGTTTGTGTTTTAGGGTCAAGAAACAACTCTCCCTGAATTGCTGGGAGAACTAGAGGGTGGTAAATGGGGGACCCTGGAGTTCAATTATTTTTTCCATAGTTTTTTTTTTTGCACATAATCTTGGGATAGGTCTTGTTCCCCACTGCCATCTGACATTCCTATGTGCGTTAGGAAAGTCCAACAATAGGTCTTGGAAGGGGAGTCTGTTAGCCAGGGACATGGAATGGCCCTTGTGTTGGAGTTTGGTCGGCCTGACCAGTATCTGGTTGAGTTTTGTTGTCATAAGCTTGCCTGATCATAGCAAGAGGTAGAGACATAGGTATAGGCCTTGAAGACCCCTGAGGGTGAGCAATCCTGTGGGCAATTTGGGGTATCCTTTGTAGCTGGAGTAATAGAGGTAACCTATGGGGCCTGCCAGCAAACATTGGATAAGGACTCTAGGGGACATCCTGCCTGTTTTCCCTGTATGAGGGTAACTGATATTCTTCTATTTGAACATGTCTTAAGAGTAGCATAACAATTAGAGAGGGGAACAGATGGTAGGATAGCAAAATCTGTAAAGGGGTCGCCCTGGATGCTTTGTAAAAGGGCTTCAGCTTGATGTGGATCACCGAATCCAGCGTTGATCATCAGAACACTTCTCAGGAGCAGCAAAATTAATATCGTAAAATTCATCTTGGGTCCTGAAAAAGAGAAGAGAGAAGAATATCCTCAAAAATCAAAGGGCCTTCTGGGTTTTCATTAGTCTCATCGGGGTCCCCTGCTAGAGGGGGACAATATTTGAGGCCCTTGCAGAGACCCAAATAGGCTTTTGTTCAATAGTGGGGAAAACACAGCCCAATCCTCGTCCAGCTGTAATAAGGGGATCTGGGCCCCTCCATCGGACTTGGATCATTTGATAAGGGACAGTTGTTGTCCAATGTTTTTGGAAAGGTGAGAAATGCTCACCTTTGGTCAAATTTAAAATATTGAGAGTAAACAGGGCCATCTTCAGCTGATCATGGGGGGGTTCCCCCTTTTTGTTTTATTAGTTGAGACTTTAGAAGATGATTATGTCTTTTTACAATTTTTGTCCCTGAGGATTATGAGGGATTTCAGTGATGTGGCCAATGTGCCATTGCTGAAGGCATTCCTTGAAGGTTTTGTTAACAAAGCATGGACCATTATCAGTTTTTACTTGATCAGGAAGGCCAAGAGTTATAAAACATTGTAAGAAATGATCTATGGCATGTTTAACTTTTTTGCCTGCATGGGCAGTAGCCCAACATGTATGAGAGAAAGTGTCCACTGATAGGAAGATTTACTTTAGTTTTTTTTAAAAGAGGGAAAATGTGTGACAACAGTTTGCCAGAGATTATTAGGTTTTAGACCCTGGGGATTTACCCTGCTGGTCTAGAGTGGGGGAACCTGTAAAAAGGGGCATGATGACTGGTTTAAATTTTTTTTGATATCTGATTTAATTTATTAAGTTATGATTAGTTTACAATTTAAGAAAAAAATGTAAAATATTTGTCTAGTGTGTCCAAACTTACATATTAATAGGTATTTATCATGTCAATAGGGACAAAATCTTAGCTCACATCAGTATAGTCAAATTAGGAAAATAGCTTGAAATATCCATGAATTAATCAGTTAAAATTTTTAGTCAGTCTAGTATATATATATATATATATATATATATATATATATATATATATATATATTTTTTTTTTTTAATTTTAATTGTTCTAACTTTTTATATCATCTGTTTCGATAATAATATATATTTTTTTATTTAGGAAAATATTTTTATCATTAAAATCTAGAATATAAAGACCATGTTTTACCCAAAGATGATTTCTTTCTTCTTTTTAGGATCCAAAGTGTGCTTTCTCTTTGTTGAAGCCTCTTTTTCTTTTAGGATATTTTCTTGTTATACTTTGGAACAGTTTTTGAAAACCTTAGAATCTATAAACAAATTATTGTACTTTGATAAGAAATTTTAATGAAAATATAGTTAAAATTTTTAGATATTTTGTAGACAGATTTATATTTGTTTATCATCTTATCAGTTTGAACAATAATTTTGAGAATTAGAAACTACTTGAAGATTGGATTTTTACTTAAAAGCAAATTTATAGTAAATATATTTATCTCAAATATCTGTAACTGAAAAGGCAGAGTATCTGATAAATGTATGTATAAAATATATAAATTATGAGTTTCCTGTTGAAGAAAAACAGTTAGGCAAATATATATTAACTAAAAATTAAACATGTATTAATTATTTTATAGATTATATTAAGAATAAGGACATAACTTATAATTGTATTAACTTTATGTAACCACGTGGCTTTTAAAAAATATTTGGATTCATTTTAACTTATTTTTACCTAGGAGTGCACTGTTTTATGTGATGCCACTTGATGTAACTGAAATAAAATCCTTGTGTATACATATTTATTTTTTATAGTCAGGAACTAGAATAAGGTTATTTTTGGTCATCACAGGAATATTGCTGACTTTGTTCTTGTGGCCAGCAAATGCATCCTCATAACCTCCAAAATTAAAGTGAAATACAAACAAGCATGTTAGATATCTCTTATTAATAGATTATTTAGTAACACAACTATAAGAAAAGTTAGGTTATTTAACTTAGAATTAACTTAAATTTAGGGCTGTAACACATAAACCTGTGGAATTAAGTTTTGTTTGAAAAAGATCTGTCATTAGCATTTACAGGTACGCATTTTTTAAAAATTTAGGCTCTGGGTAGCTCTGGTTGCAATCTGAAAGAGGAAGTACAGGTTAGTGGCTGGAAGGCAGGACTGGAAGTCCTGTCTGAGTGACTGTGAAAGAATCAATTGGAAGCCCACGAGAAAGTGTGGGAAGAGGGACCAGGAAGCCCGCTCTTCCGGCCAGGCACTGCATGGTTATCATGTGACGCAAACAACATGGAGTTCGCTGCTTATTGTCAGGGCAGGAAGAACCACCCGGGCCAAAGCTCTGCAATTTTTAGTTTCTTAAGATCCCTTGGGTCCCAGGGATACCAGGCTGCAGGGTGATTACCACCTGGATTAATATTAACAGAAAATAATTGACATGGCTCTAGGCCAGGTGGTGCATTAGGTTCCGCCCTCCCCGAGTCTGGGTACAGTGGAGGAAGAGTCCAATGTAAATCATCAGGAGTACAGGTGGATGACTTGAAGGGATTGTGAGAAAACTCAGAACTAGGCAATGGAGGATAAAGAGAATTTTTTGTCTAGGGGCCCATGGAGTGGCATCATAGGGGTTTAGGGGCCTTTTGTTTTGGCTCCCTTTGGGCTCCTTATTTTCCTTTTTCCTTTCTGGATTGGCTCCAGCTGAAGGTGTACGGTTAGGTCCCTCAAGGGGAGGAGATGTTGATCCGGGTGCCTTCCCTAGTTTTGGGATCTTTGCCTCCAGTTCTGGACGTGGCCTAATGGGCCATGGAGGGAAACAACCCTTGAGAGCAGATAGGGTTGGATAAACTCCAACAGGAGGAATTTCACCCTGATTAACCTCGGCTTTTTGGATCAGTTGTTCAACTTTGTCCCAGGTCTCCCAGTAAAATAAATTACTCACTGGTTACCAGGGAGCTGCTTTAATTAGAGTCTCCCAAGTCTTGTATGCCTGAGTGTCAGAAATTTTGAGACCTCTACTCTTAAGGAGGACTCGGAGGGAATGAAGGGAGGGATTGTTTTTTGAAGAATCCTGACCCATTTTTGGTGGGGGTACACTCACCCGTTGCCCGATTGCTCATCAGCGAAGTTCCCTTCCTTACACAGGCCACCAGCTGTCGGACCACCCTCTGACAGAGGTTGAGGAGAATCACTAGACCAGCTAGTGAGTGTCTCTGGGCTGAGCAAGAGGGTGAGTGTCACGACCCGGCCTGCCACCCTGCCTGGCAAAAATCACACCGAGTCAGGAGTTGAGTCAGGAGTTGTGTAAGCCGAGTTGGCACAGCAATTCAGTTTATTGTGGAGGGAGAAGTCTTATATAGAGAGAGGAGAAGGAGAAGGGACAAAGGCAGGGGCCAATCAGAGATCAGAGAGTCCCCCAGGTTGGGGTAGCCTAGACACCCCAGTTACAGAAATAGAGCCCCATTACCCTAGTTACAGAAATAGAGCCCCATTACCCTAGTTACATAAACAATACCCCATTAGGTATGTGTGCCCCATTGCTGGGAAGTTACTCTTTGTGTTTGTGGAAGCTATATCTTGGGGCCGTTCAGGCACTTACATGGAAGCCACTTCTCAAGCTCTGTCATGTACATGGAGAATCACAAAACCAGAATCACAAGACTGGGGATTTCATTTTCCCCAGTGATTGCACTTCCATGGTCAGCAGAGGTCCCAACATAATTATACCAAAACTAAGGTTTCATTTACACTATTTTTATTAAACAGATGGAAGTCTGATGGCTTTGACAAATAGATAACAAAGAAATGAAGATTCAGTGAGGGAAGGAGAGAAAGAGAGAAACACACAGGCAACCTCACATAAAAAAGTAGCTTTGAGGGCTGGGATTTGCTCGCCTAGCACGGGTGGGACCTGGGTTCGATCTTCAGCACCACATAAAAATAAAGGCATTGTGTTCTGTCAATATACACCAAAAAAATAAATATTGAAAAAAAGAGTAGCTTTGAGTACTAAAAAGTTATTTTTTTAACCAATAAATCTCTAAAACAACATGGATCTGAAAGTTTTTATAATTCTTACACATTTTTTTAAATTCTAAGTCAAGAACTTTCACACACACAAAAAGAATTCTGAGCTAGAACAACAACAAAAAAAAAAACTTTAAAAAATGTTTAGAAAAACTGAGAGCTTACAAAGGTTTACATTGCACCAGAGCCAGTACAAATGTGCTGAGGATGGTAAATATTTTAGTATATGAGAAGATAAATCTATACATAACATACAGAATGAAGTTCAGTTTCACATAATTCACATATTGTTATTTTTTGTTGTGAAGCTCTAAAGAAATACAAATATCTCAAAAGAAACACCTGAACCTTGCCAATATACTAAGAATTCTTGCCAAAAATGAACGCATGTAGTACTAACTCTTTATGTATATTCTTTTCCAAAAAGAAAAGTTGTATACTGAATAAGATTTATTTAAGCTTTCTAAAGTCAAATAGCAAAAATGCAATTGAATAAGTGATATTCTAAATTTGTTGGCTCTTGAAATATGCATCTTTTTTAACAAATTGAATTAGGAATGATCAGATTTTAGAAGAATCTTATCATTTTTAAGGAAGCTAGGTACTTTCATTTAAGTACCATTTAACTCAAAACTTGGCAACTCAGAGATGTCACATGACTCAATTATATGCATGTTCAAGAACTGTATCAATTCAACACACACTCATTCAAATGCACATTTTACTGAGCACTATACCAATATCAATGGAGGTCATAAAATCATTAAAATACTGTCTCTATCATGGAGGATTTTATAGTCTAGTTGAAAATTTAAGACCTTAGAAATAACAGCAAACAAAAGAAAGTGCATAAAAATGTAGCTTAAAAGAAAGTCACGATATTAGTGGGTGCTTAAACAACATTTTTGGCTGTGAATTAGCTTGATTATGGCTTCATTATTGCATTAGCATTCTCTTCAAATATAATACCATGCATAAAAAGAGCATAATTTCATTTGGAAAAACAACAACAATAAGAAAATAATGGAAACAAGTTTATTCCCAGAGAGTGTTATTAAGGTCAAAACAATGAATAAATAAATCTATACAAAGTATTCTTTCATGTAAATGCTAAAATTAATTAAAACAAATAGTCATGTTTAATAAGGGGAAAGATAGCAATAAGTTGTAAAAACATTAAAACTAACATGAATAGAGAAAATCATCAAAGAGCAGCATTTGTTTTCATAGAAAAACAGTTTCTCCAATTAATAATTATTTTGAGTTTTGGTGACTGGGAAAAACTTCCAAATAACAGAGCTAAGGAGGAACTTTTTGAAAGTGTCATCCTTAGAGAGAAATGAGAAAATCACAATATGCGACTTGGTCATGTACTACTCTTTCGTTAGAAAGGCCTGGGGACTCATCCAACCTGATGGCAATGGAGGAGCCTCTGCCCTGCCAAATGAAACTCTCACAGCATTCAGATCTCACAGATCTTTTGTTTTCATTTTCATCAATTTTACATCTTCTTTTTCTTTCTAATCTCATTTCTACTAGAACTTTAGCTTTTCAAATGAATTGTGTTACTCTTTCCATCTTACATATATGGTTTGGTTTCTTCACTGGAATTTTGGTTTTGCTTTTATTCTAAGATGTATTTCATTCAAATTTATTTCTTAGCTTTAAATACTACTTTCAGATTTTAAGCCCAGTTGAGCTAATTTTCTTTTTCTTTTTCTTTTTTCTGCTTTTGATTTCTATATTTCCTATCAAATACATTTCTTCTGAATTTAAGGTCCGAAAAGTTAGGGGTAGCCTCCATTGTGCTTAATCTGAAATATTGACATTTCCTCTTGCAAGCTTATGTTTTGCTGGTGATCAATACAAAAGAGAAAAAATAGCAGAAACAAGAAATTGATAACTCATTGCTATAAAATTTAAGTTCAGTCTTAAAACTAGTTCCAAAATAAAAATATAGTGACATAAATATGTACAAAAAATTGATTTTATTATCATATTTTAACTAACTCATGTTTTCATCTAAAATATTTTGAGAGGTCTCCAAAAAATCAATCAAAGTGTACATTTATATTAACATCAGAATACTCTTTCTCTCTATTTAATAAGATGTCATCCACTCAAACTCATTTCTGTCTCTAGTATGGTGCCTTAAGGCCACCATATATTCAATAGTACTAAGAATAAACTTGGGATGCTTTCTTGGGAACTTTTAAATACTAGAGATATATAGAAATAATTTTGACTTTGAGCAAAGAAGCCTATTCCTTATTTTACTATTTAGAGAGTACAATTAGTCTACATTGCTTTTCCCCTAGGATACTATAATTTTGGCAACTCTTTCATTCATTGTGCTTACCCAAGGTACACGTGGGCCACAGACTTCGAAATAGAAAAACATGTTCCATTTGGAGGACAAAGGTTTGTCCTAGTCTAGACTCAGTGAAACTTACAAATGTGGGAACTGCATCAAGAAATTTGGGCAAAAAACTTGAAAGAAAATAAAAACCATTCTCAGTTCACTAATGGAATAAAAAAATTTTTTTGTGTGTGTTTTGTTTTTAAAATGGGGGACTATCTCATAATCTCTAAGAACCAGCACAATGTCAGAAAAAAATTGCTTAATAAAACCACAGCAACAATCACAGCTTACCAACAATAACTCTGAGGTTTGTTTTTGCCCTTCTCTAATCCAAAGAGTGTCTCTTATTTTTGGAGCATAGTGCTGTCTCTGGTTAATACAAGTTTCCCTAGCCAGTGCCTCTCAGAGACAGGTTATCTAAGAATGGCAGAAGGCATGAAGACTGTCATGATAGGTTGTTTGCATGGCTTCCTATTACACAGGAAAGTACCTCTTATCTTCTCTGGGACTCAGTTTTTCTCCTCTTAAATTACAATAATAATTAAACTTAGTTTCTAGGAATTCTTGGGGAATTAAAATAACTAGTAGAAAGAGTGATTCATGCACTTGGCAAATTAGTTTTCTTACTTCCCTCTATTCTCTCTGTATTAGTCAAGGTTCATTAGAAAAAATAGAATCAATAGATTGTTTGCATATATGTGTATAAGGTCATAAGGTCCCTTTTCTAATAACATATCTAAATTTCTCTGAGGATAACCAGCTGCTGCATTTCGCCTAGCTGTCTCCTTGCAAAATTCCTCATTGGCAACCTTCCATAACAGGTATTGTCTTCCATTTAGCACAGCTTTACACATACTAGTCCAATCTGCCGGCGTCATGTTCAAGTTGGTAATGGATTCGACCATGCTTACAGTGAAGGGTGCTTGAGGACCATAAGTTGTTACAGACTCTTTTAGCTGCTTCACTGTTTTGAAATCTAAAGCATGGAGAATTCGCTACCCTTTTGCCTGCTCAAATACAGGGCATGCTAATATTTGAGGTCCTGTCTCGGGATCCCATCTATTAACTACGGGGGTTGGGGGCCACCCAGCATATGGAGGTGGTGCTGTTGGGCACTTATGCCCTCTGATGAAAGAAAGGTGTTAGTAGCAGCACCTGTTGTAACTTTTCCCCAGATGGCTTTTTCTGCTCTAAACTTTATTCCTCTGTCTGACTAGCTCGAGAGACCTTCTCTTTTACTTGAATCTTTCCCTCTGACTAACTTGAGAGATCTTCTCTTTTACTTGAATCTTTTCCTCTGTTGGACTAACTTGAGACCCCCTCTGTTTTACTTGAATCAATATGACTTCTCCTTCCTCTACCATTGTCTGAACTGAAGGCTTTGGACTAAGCAACCAAGATACCAATGCCCACAATGGCAATGTGCCAACTGGCAGAGTTCCTGGGTTTTTCTTTTCTTTTTCCCTTAAATCTTCAACATGATGTTTCAATTGTGCTGTATTTAACAACTCCTCCTTAAAAAGCCATGGGCTACATTTTTGTATTGTATGAACGTATGCCCTGACTGCTCTTGATTTTACTGAGGTGCCTCCTTCCTTTAATAATTTACTTAACACTCTTTTGGTTTGTTTTATACTAATTTCTGATCCCATATTTCTACTATAATACAACCCAACAAGATGACGCCAAACAAAACCAAAACAGAATGAAACAAAAATGGAACAACAGAAAATCATTTTAATATCCTTTCTATCCTCCTGAAATGCCCATCCGTCCTTTCTCTCTATCAATTCCTCAGATGCAAATAGTTTTTCCTCAGATGTGAGTGATTTTTCTTTCATCTCACACATCTCCAGGGACAGACAACTTAAAACAAAATTGAAACAAAATGAAAGAAGAATCTTAAAATGCCTACCCATCCTCTCGCCCTGCCCTCAGGGGCGAGCAGTTTACCTTATCACTTACCCTCAGTTGTTCCCCATATGGGCCGCCAAATGCCGCAATCCTGCTGGGCACAATTCACAAGCCACTTGTCAAGCAGAAACAAACTTTATTTTTAGAACACACACACATGCCGCACCACACGAGCTCTTCAGGAATTCCCTCAGAGCCCAACTGCCACCACTGGCTTCCCACAAGCCTCAGAACCCCCCCACTCCTCTGGCTTTTGAGGCTGATTGGCTGGGTCGCATGGGCAGAGCCAAAAAAAGTCCCCCAATGTGCAGCTCCGTGGTCTGAAAGGGCAGGGAAACAGCCCAATGAGCATCACCACAGACGAGCTAATCAGCTGGCAGCTGGAAATTTGCTGGGGCCCCTTCAGCTGTGGCTCTCAACAGGGTTTTTCCTGGTCTCTATCCCCCTCACTTCTGCTCACCAGGCTTCAATTACTAGGACTCTTCTCCACATTCTTGGGTTCACTCTGGACATGCGGCACCTGGGCCACCCCATGCTCATGAAAGAAAAGGCCAAGGTGAGAGAGGGATCACTCTGCATTCCATGCCTGTGGGAATCGAAGTGCCCTATAGGAAGAGTCCCCTAGGTCTAGTCAACTGAGCGCTCTTTGTGTTGGGTAGTCACCAAGTCATCACAGCTGTGGAGAGAGGGAATTGAAAAATGGCAACCTGTTCTGACTCATTCCCTCTGATAGCCATGCTCACTGAAAGCTGGCAAGAACAGTTTGGGGTTATCACAATGGGGGAGGGGGAGTTGGAGATCTGGCACCTTCTCAGTTTCACTGGGCTGATATTGCCCACGGAGAGCTGGTGAGAAAGTTTTTGGTTACCACAGCTGGGGGGAGGGGGAATTGGAGATCAGAAACCTTTTCAGTCTTGAGAGGCTTTTCTTGAAGTGGCCAGCATCCCATCCTCCCAGAGCTGAGTGCAGCACCACTTGCAACCTTCATCCAGTACACCCTTTACCTTGCCTTACTCCTCCCACACCAGAGGCGCTTGCTCAGTAATGGTCTACCAGGCCCAGGAGGACACCCCACCTGCAATTCTTTTATGTCCTCTCGTCTTCAGGCCCCTCAGTCCCAGGAGCAAAACAGAATTTTGGATTAGCTCAAGAATCTGCACTCACACAAGTATTACGCTGTCTTTTAGAAGCTCACCTTAGTGAACTTTTTGAGCCTTACTAAGTATGATTTCCTCATTATGAGTGCAAAAAAAAAAATCTTAAGACTCAACTGGAGCTGGAAAAAGGGAAGTCAGACTCCTTGGGCCTCAATTTATTGGCCTTGACCTTGGTCACCAGCAATGGACTGGCCCTAGTTTACCCCACCAGACACGTTGGGCCTGTGGAGGGTGGGTGTGGTGGCCATGCTGCAGATCTGTGGTTGGTGGAGGTAGATGGAGGTGGAGCAGCTTGTAAACAGGATGCCCCAGGAGGGCAGATCTTCTTAGTACTCCAGCTCTTCCTCCAGTCCCATGGGTGTGCTAACAGAGGAAGAGAGCTCAGACAGCTCCAAGGAGAACAACATATTTGTACATGTGCAATTGGAGGATTCAGATAAGGAGAAGTCTGTCATGCTCCTGAGTCACTTCACTGAGAGCTCTGCCTGACCTATGACCCATGTATTACCTGTGCAAAATGAGGCTGGCTACAGCCCTTGACTAGCAAGCCATCACCCTCTGCTCCTACAGCTCTTGCCCAAAGCCTTACATCTGACACCCAACTGAATGCTGAGTTGTGTGCACAAAGCTGACAGAGGAGGTGCCAACAGGAAGTTCCTCTCATCCTCTGTGCACGAGTGTTTTCTTTGGAATAAAAGGGGTAAATGGTCTGGCCCCAGGAGTCGTATTACAGTGTTAAAGAGCTCTCTGGTAGTGCTGTGCTCAACACCTTGCCCTCATCCACACCTCATCCCCCCATGCAGGTCCTCTCCTGACTCTCCGAGAGCAGCTCCATGTCATCAACTATCTGCTGTGGGCCCTTGACAAAAGTTGTGCCTGCAGCCACTCTAGACATGGTTCTGAAGATGGCACAGCAGATAGCCCTGGTAGTTCAGACCACCATCACAGCTGCCACCATGATGCCCAGTACTGCCCTTCCCATGGCATTTAGCTTTCTGTTTGTTACAACAGAGGCAACAAGGGGTTAGCAGCTAAACAGCATCTTCAACAAAGTTCCTTTGAACTTCTCTCCCCGACTCTCCTGACACTGATGATCCCTCTTCTTCTCCCTCCAGATTAGAAGCTTCTTGAAGTGAAGAAGGGTGGTTTAAACCATTTCCTCATGACCTAGCAAAGTCTCAAATGCTATCTTAAAATTTGTTTTTGGATAAATGATCTTCTTTTGGAGACCATCCATACCAGGTCCTCTCTGAGCAACTTAGTGTAAGGCAGCAGGAGGAAAAGAAGAGACTTCCACCAAGCACATTATCCTAAGGTAGCAGTGTTTGAAGGGAAAGGCCCTGACCTGCAGTTGCTACAGGTGTGATGACAGGTGCAAGCAGAAATCTGGAAGGAATAAATTGGAGGAGGGTAGCTATTTTCAAACTGACTGCCTGTTATCATCACCTGTGGGAAGACTTGCCTGTCCCCTCGCTCAGGCCTCACCCTTCCATGGAAAGCAGAGTCTCATGGTGAGGTCCTGACTCCTCAGTGATCTGCTGCAACCTTCTGGTCCTGGCTCTAATTCTCCCAAATCTGTGTTCAGTTGGCATCCTGGTAGCTTAAAATTTACTACTGTGTGATATTTCTATCACATCAATTGAAAAATTCAACAAATTGCAAATTAGTTCCATCCCCACTTTTCCCCTTGGTTATAGGTGGCTCTTAGCTATATTTCTGCTGGTATTTAAAAAGCTCCCCAGATGTTTCAAAGGGCATCCATATTGAGGAGCTTCTATCCAAATTGTTTCACTTTTGGTCTGAAGTGTCCCACTAGATAATATCTGTTGCCTCCTTCCTGCCTTTGAGTTAGTGTCATTGCTTGCTACTCAGATGGCCTCTATGGAACCCTTATGCAGTACAGAAGAGAGAGTAGATTTGTAGTTTTGTTCTAGTTGTTACGTTTCTTTGTATACAATTTAATTTCTTTTAAAACTGGCCAAATCTCTTTCAGTGTCCTTTTAGGGTTGAATCTATGGAGACAAGCAAACTTAATGGAGGAAATGGGGGAAACTTGAAGTAATGTGCAATTAAGAACCCTGATTGTCCCCTTGTGTGATTGTAATTTCCCATTTGGAGGCATAAATATGTGTGGTGTAATCCCCTGGCAGGGATCTGATTTTAGACGAGTGGGCTCCACCCATCCAAGGGTAGTCTCACAGGTACCACATACTGGACTGATTTTCTTGCATCTGAAAGACCTGCAACCAGATGCACAGCTCTATTCCCCTCTCAGGCTGGATGAGTCATGTTTTGCTCTGCACAGTAGACTGCAGTGTTAACTTAAGTGAAACTACCATCACCACCACATGATGCAGAAGTTCAGCTAAACAAACTTGGACTCAGCAAACCCTGAAATGCGGAAATTCCACTCTTGAAACTGGTACTGCGCTCCTAGAGAACTTAAGGGTAACTTTAGTATGGCTAAGAGAAGGCAGAAAGAGGTTGAAAGGGCTTTTTAAAATTGTATTGAGGATGACAGTCTAATCAGGATATGTTCCAGGATGACATCTGGAACAAGAGGCACATTTCAGTGCATACTGCTTTGTACTGTCTGCAGGAGATAGATTGTCAAGGGCATCTTACTTCAAGGGCTCTAAATTGATTTCTGTAAAATCTTTGTTGTTCAGACATTATCCTCTATAGTGTTAACAGCAAATTCTTCTTAAAATATTTTTTATCTGAAAACTAATGGTGATTAGGATAAGTGGAAAATTATCAACTTAAACATTGACATATATTTGCAGGAAAAAAATCAATAGAAACCTCTAAAGGATATTTTTGTGTCAGTAAATGGACTTGAATTAGATGCTGACTAGATCACAGAGAGGAGTTTCTAATCCCAGCTGCTAGGGCCTTGTAAATGTGACTTGACTATCCCCTCTCATCAGCCCATAGGCAGCGGGCCACAGACTGAGTAGCAAGTATATATCTGCTGCAAGTTTGGTCCTCAGGGAGAAGCATCCTTGCTGCTCCATTCACCTGCCATCAATAGAGAGAAATTCAAGATTGTATTTTCTTACAGTGTTTGCTCCTATTTCCTTTTTCCCAGCCTTTCTGCTCTCCATATGAGAATAAAATATCTCTTGGTGCAGTTTTGCATATTATTTTATAGTGTTATAGTCTCCACTGAATTTTTTTCTAAAAGAATATCTGGTATCCATTAAATTTTGTGAACTAGTTTTCTCTGCAGAAACTATTGTTTCCTCTTATGCTAATCTGATGGATAGAGCACAGTGTTGAAATAGACTCTTGGAGAAGGAAATACTATACAAAATGAATATGATCATTTTCTTTATTTTCTTAAATTTTACTTTATAGCAGGCATGAATGTGATTGAATCTCCTCATTGCCATGACTTGCTTCAGGTCTAGGGAGAACCTCGAAGCTGTGCTTCTCAGGCAACTCTCTCCTTTCCACCTCCCCATGTTAAATAACCAGTTAAGACCAAAAGTGTCCGATCAATTCCCATTCCCTTAGCCTGGCCTTCAACAGCATACATCAGCCCATCTCCCTGTTGCCATCATGCCAAACTCATTAGTTCTTCAGTATTTCTTACTTCAGCAGGCTCACATTCTCTGTGTGTATTATACTTTTCTTATTTTTACAGAGCTACATGATATAAACAATGCCAGTTGCTTTCACTCAACATGGTTTTGCAGCTCAGTCATATCATTGCATGTCTCTTGAGCCCATCTTTTGAATTGCCAGGTAGTATTCGACTATGTGACCATTCCACAATTTGTTTATTCATGCTTCTACCAGAAACATTTGGGTTTTCTCCAGAGTTATGCTATTATTAATATAACTACTATGAACATTCCAGAATGGTCTTTCATGGACATATGTTTTCATTTCTCTTGGGTAAGTTCCCAAAACTGTTATTGTTGACTTATTGTTTAGGTATATGTTTAACTTTATAAGAAATTATCAGTTTTACAAAATTTATTTTGTTCTCTCATTAGTAATTACAAAAAAAATTATAGTTGATACATATCCTTTCTAACATTTGGAATTGCTACTATATCTATGTATGTATGTATGTATGTATGTATGTATGTATTTATTTATTTATTTATTTATTTATTACCAGGCATTGAAATCAAGAGCACTCAACCACTGAACCACATACCCAGTCCTATTTTGTATTTTATTTAAAGACAGGGTTTTACTGAGTTGCTTAGTGTCTCACTGTTGCTGAAACTGGGATTGAATTTGCCATTCTCTTGTCTCAGCCTCCTCTGCTGCTGGGATTACAGGCATGTGCTATTGCTCCCAGCATGTTTAATTTTAATTAGTTATATGAAATGGTCTTCTTGTGGCTCTAATTCACATTTATTTCAGGAAAATATGATTATCTGAAGCTTAGTTCTTACCCAAGCAGAAGCTCAAAGGTCATAGCCATGAGGAACAAGATTTAGATTCAGCATACCCTACAGGTTGCAAACGAGAGGGGAAGGAAAAGGCAACTTGTTAGTACTCAAATCATGAAGTGAATAGCTTCTGGATGACATCATGAGATAAAATGCATACCAAGCTTCAACAACACATTCTTTCCCTTTCTGTGACCAGCACTGTTACATGCATGCATTCATATACCTTCCACATGTTCACACAGGATACATGTTATATGGCAGGCTTTAAATCTTTCCTCACATAAATCTGCAGTGACATAGTCTATTAAGAATTATCTAAAATATGAAAACTACTAGTAGTAAAAAGTGATTAAATATAAAAATTAAAAGAAATATGCTCTACTAAATATTCTATGGTATATTCATACTTGCAAAGGGAGACCTACAGGAGCTAACATCTACTTCATTTATTAAGCTAACATTGTCAGAATTATATGCAGTTCCCCTTCAAAAAATGTAAATCCAGTATCAATTAATAAACAAATTAACTACAATTAAGCTCGTCAAACTGCATGTACAGAATATGTTGAGAATAGTGAAGTGGTATCCTATTTTCTTTAGAAGTTCATTATGATTTCTATATCTCATTATGTGCCTTACTAAATAAATTTTAAAATTAAATTTGATTTTCAAATTGTAAAATATTTGTCTTATGAAATTTTATTTGTCTTAAAGAAAAAGCAAATATTCTACTCATCCATTTTTAAAAGTAGAAATGAGAAAGCCAGGTTTGGTGGCACATGCCTATAATCCCAGCATCTTGGGAGGCTAAAACAGCAGGATCATGAGTTTAAAGCCAGCCTCAGCAAAGGTGAGGCACTAGTCAATTCAGTGAAACACTGTCTCTAAATAAAATACAACATGGGGCTGGGGACGTGGCTCAGTGTTTGAGTGCCCCTGAGTTCAATCCCTAGTACCAAAAAAAAAAAAAAAAAAATAGGAGTTGCTGCAGTAATTCACGTGCAGGGCAGCATGAGAAAGAAAGAAAAAGTAGAGTAAGCAAAGCAACAGCAGAAAAAAGTCCTTTATTCTATACAAGCAATTTTTTTTATAGTATTATGAACACAGAAGACAGCCTTCCAACAGCAATAAATCAGGTCTTTCAGCTAATTAAACATAGCATACAGAAGTTTTATTTTCTAATCAGAAGTGGCCCGCTTCTCATGACTAATCTACTCTCAGCCTGGAGCATGCCGAGCTCTGTTCTTGTTTATAACAGTTAATAAATTTTTTCTCAGTGCCCTCTTAGCCCACTTGGCAGAACATCCCGTTTGCAGGCAAGTGCTCCCAAGAACAGCAGACACCTCGTTTTCAAGCATATCCGCTGTTATCTAAACCTTGAAGGAGCCTCTCATTTCGAGTAGGCCCTCCCAAGGACAGCAGACATCTCGTTTTTCAAGCATGTCTGCTGTTACCTCCCTATACCTTGACAAAATATCCCATTTGCAGGCAGACTCCATCAAGGACAGTAATAGTAATGCAGTCACATCTGATTCTCTACAGGAGTGAGTAATATAATGGGTAATATGTCTCATTTTCATTATAGAAAAAAAAAACAAGGTGAACAAGTAATCACAAATGTGAATAAGAAGAAATGGAAATAAGAATAGGTGGGTCAGAAATGGATAAGACACCTGGGGTTGTGGCTCAGAAGTAGAGCACTTGTCTAGAAAGTGTGAGGCAGTTGGTTCAATTCTCAGCACCATGTATAAATGTATAAAATAAAGATAAAACTCCATCAACATCTGAAAAATATTTTTCAAATGGATAAGACAGGACTGGACGTGGTGTATGTATTCCACACAACGTTTGGAGCTCTAAGCCCAGCACTGAAAAAAAGGATAAATATGTTCTCCTGTCCAGAGTTAGCTGGAGAAAAACACCGATGAATCAGACCAAAATGATGGATGTGATCATAGGTAAATCTGAGAACATGAACAGAGGACACAATGATTAGAAGCCAAAGAGCAGTTAAAATCATCTTGGGAATTCATGTTAATATAACAAAGGAATCAGGGCTATCAGAAGATTCACAGAATGCCATTGGCTTTTGAAACACCACTTATTCACCCCAATTTTCTTTGGTTCTTGTACCTATTACAGAAAATTGCTGTTTTCTGTCTTTCATTTTGTGAGTAAACATATGGGAAATGCTCATATTTCATATTTCAGAGATTTATTTTGGAAACTCAGATGTATAGGTTAAATTTTTATATGCATAAGTCCTCTGACATCTAGAATTCTGACTACCTTACTTATGTGCTCCTAAAAGATTAATATTCAAACATTTAATAAAGCACTTTGTCATTCTGACATTTAAATAAATTAACAGTTTTTGATCTAGTTAAGTCCCAGTAGTGAGAAGACACAGTGAAAATCCCTTAAATAATGGTAGAAGAAACATTCAGAGATAAGTAAGTCAGCACTCATCACATTTTACAACTGCTCTTTGACAAGCTATTTCAAAGAGTAAGATTCATCAGTCTGCTTTAAAAGAAGTCTTGCTCCAAGTTAAAGCAAATTTTATATAGTACATGCCAGAGGCCTCAGAAATTTGATGAACAAATAGAGCTATTATTCCACGTGTGTGAAGTCTTGCAGAATTATGTATATAACTCACCCATATATAGAAGACACATCCATTACAACATCAATCATGACACAGCAAAGTTCATAATACTGCATATACGTGGGGGGACTGTCTGCAGCAATGTATACATTGGTGAAAAGATTTTCCAATACCCGAATTCTTGAAAAAACAAAATTGTGGAAGTGTTCAGTATCTTTTAAGAATCAAAGTTAGCAAAAAAGTCAAAGACCAAAAATTATTAAATAACATATAAGTCTGTACAACACAATACCAAAACAAAAATAGTACTTGTTCCAGAAACACTTCTATTATCAAAGAATAAAAGTTGAATTATATCTCTATTTTACTAACATAATTGCATATGTTAAATGTTTTTCTTATTCCTCTTTGATTAAGTGAATCATTTTCTAAGAGATCACCAAAAAATTTAACAAAAAATTATCCAAACTCAAGCTATACATAATTATAATCCATCTCTGATTTGAGTGATCATGCTACCAGAAAGTTCTTATGTGGGCAATCAGTATAACACAAAAGATTTACAGTTTGATGTCAACATCTAGCATAACACAAAAGCCAAAGAAACCACTGAACACTGAATAATTTCAAATTAATGTTTGGAAAATATAATAGATACATATTAAATTTACTGGGATGGGAGAAGTGATCCTTTTTTCTTAAACTTAATCTTCAAAATAAGAATACAAAAATATAAAGCTAAGATTACATTTGGTGGCTGGGTGTGGTGGCATACATCTGAAATCCCAATGGCTCAGGAGGCTAACGCAGGAAGAGCAAGAGTTCAATGCCAGCTCAGCAACTTATTGAGGTCTTAAGAAGCTCAGGTAGCTCCTCTCTCCAAATTAAATATGCAAAAATGGCCTGCAGATGAAGCTCAGTTGTTAACTTCCCCATACCGAAAAAACTCCCCAAAACAAACAACAACAACAAAACACATTACAGTGGGAGAAGAAAGGAGGATACTTTTTAGAGGAAGATAGTTTGAATTTATTTTTTAGAATGTTTTAGTGGTAAATGGAAAAAATACCTTTATTTTATTTATTTATATGTGGTTCTCAGGATGGAACCCAGTGCCTCATATGTGTGAGGCAAGAGTTTTACCACTGCTCCACAACCTCAGCACTGAATTTTATGTTTTAAGCACTAATTTCCTATAAATGATTTAAAAATTTAATCCAGGCAAACTAGAAGTCAATGAGACTTTTTTGCATGGTTTTCTAGGGGAGTTACTAAAAGCTCTTGGACCCTGAGGCCCAGAGAACATTATTGAGCTTATAGGAAAGACACCATAACAGACTCAGGATAAGATAATTACTACATTGGGTTGCTCCTCTGCTTCCCCAGTAATCTGTTACTATCATTAAAGAACATTTTCTTGGTATGTTTAAATGCTCATTTGTATCAATATCACAAAAAATAAGATGGGCAAAGTTATTTCCTCTCTGCTTATAGAAAGCAAATTCAAAATCATTAATCTTAATTAGCAGGTGATCTTTAACAGTAGTTTCTTAATTAAATAATTATAAATAAGCATACTTTCAACTATTTCAAAGAAAAAGGGTGCAAACTTATAGAATAAATCCACCTAGCACAAAGGATAGAGTTTCATAAAAGTAAAGTGTTTAAAAACTAAGAAATATTAGAATCAGTCCAGACTTGAAAGTGTACCACATTTACAAAAGACCCTTGCTACTATTAAAGATAGTATGGAAATTCAAGCTAGACTTTAACACAAACATAACAAGAGATTATTTGCCTAAGGCAACTAGAGGTTGGGGTGGAGCAAAAGCACCAATTGATACATGTCACATGAATTCAATCACCAGGAAAATGTGAAAAGAAAGAAAAATAACTTCTCAATTTCACCAAGGTTACAAGATAGCTTGGAATTCAACAAAGAAGAGACCAGAATATTTCAGAACTAGGAATGGACCTATCAGTAACAGAAAGCTATGAGGTTGTAATGACAGAGATGGGAATATATCTTCAGGGCTCTCATATCGAACACACATGTTGTTTTTTGAGGGAGGGATCTCATTTCAAATATACATATTTTTACCTAACATGGATTTTTTTCTAGTCCAGCATCTGCAAGGTCATTACTGGCCTTCTGATGAATGTCCCTCTTTGTTTCTATTCTGTGAGAATCAGACAGACCATCAACTTTGGGAATAAATCCCTCAAAATTCATGTCTGGTTTAACTTTTTAGGCTTTTTTTTAAAAAAAAAAAATATTTATTTATTTATTTTAGTTGTACACAGTACCTTTTATTAAAAAAATTATTTATTTTTATGTGGTGCTGAGGATCAAACCCAGGGCTTCACACATGCTAAGTGAGCACTCTACCTCTGAGCCACAACCCCAGGCTCAACTCTGTAGACTTTAGAAACAGTAATGTGAAGTCTTGTTGAAGTCTCCCTGTAGTTATCCTGTAAGTCAGAAAAATCATTTTATAAAAAGAATCTTATAAAGGTCAAGGAGTTAAGAAAGTGTCAAACTAACTCTTTCCCCAACACAGAAAATATATTACACTATTTATTCAGAAATATCCAAGTATTCAAATATGCTAATAGTTAGTTCTTCCATTTCTCAAGATAAAAAATTAAAATCCCAAATTAATGCCTCAAATTTTAATACTGATAATATAAAGGAAAGGGGAAATGAACAATTCTTCTAAATAGTTTTTTAAAGCAAGCCCAGCTCTGCCATTTAATAGATGTGTGACTTTAAACAAGTTGCTTCAACTCTGCGATTTCTGTTTACTCATCTAAAAAACAGGAATTACAATATTAACTTCACAATGTTGTGAAGATTAAATTAGATCATGTATGTGAAAGTTCCCAATATATGGTCTACTACTCAGAATGCATTCCTAAATAATATATCAGCTATGAAAAGTAAGATTCTTAGGAATAGGGACAAGTACCATTCATCTGACGTTCTGGCACACAGTAGGCCCTCAAAAAATGCTTGTTGGACTAAATTCAATTTGGACACTCAAGGAAACTAATCACTCTAGTATATATTGACTCAGTTTTTTCTCATAGTCCATCTTATGGGCACTGACAGGATCTTTTTGATTAGTTGTAGTACTACTATAATAGCTAATAGTAATGTGTAGCAAAATTTACTGGAAAGCCAATGCTAAGTGTTCATTAACTAGGGCTCAGGATGTAAAGTAAACCTCCTAACCAAATGATTCTTTCAAATTACAAAGACATGCCTGTTCCAAAAGCACCTCTGCAATTGCATCAAATACTGTTATGGAATCTGGTGGTAAAGAAATGAGATGCAAACAAATGAAAATAAGATGAACAATTTTCCATTGTTTCTACATATTTTTGCCACCAGGGAAGACAAGTAAACATAATTATTTCTAACTATCTGTGCATCAATAACATATATCAATGTTCTTGTTCCCCTGAATATAATCTTGCTGTCAAAGGTTGGGTCAAAAAAGTCCATCGGCCCAGAAAAATCCCAAATTTGGAAATTCACAAAGTAGCTATTGAAAATGTCATCTTTATAAATCTTGTTGGTGCTCTCCAAATAGAATGGGTAACATCTTATAAAACACTACCTGCTAGGAGAAAAAAAAAATGTTATGTGTCTTCAACTTCAGAATTTAAATTTAAAACTCCATCCTGGATTACCATTAGAAAACTTGATCTTTTGGCATAAACAAACAAACAAACAAACAAACAATCTAAGATAAATACTTAATGTTTATAAATGCATTGGTACTATCTTTTTACTTAGAGCTCAGGAAAACACTAAATCATTTTCCATTCAATCTATTTTAAAGCTGAAATATTTTATGCTATTTTCTCTGCAACATACTCATTACTAGCTTTAGCACTCTATTGTACCCACATTGTTGTTGTTGTTGTTTGGAGGTTATTTTTTGGTTTTGTTTGTTTGCTTTTATTGGGGATTTAAACTTGCCCAACTCTAATATAATTTAATGAAACTTTTGTAGCAAAATTTCCAGAAGTTTGGTCATTCAAAAATTACTCCAATGCCTACCCCAGGCTCTGAGGAATAATAAACAAGAAATCTTCCCTCATTAAGTTTGCACTGTTGTGGACAAAATAAACAAGGAATATAATTATACAGAAAATGTCCAAAACATAAGGGGGACTTGTGGGAGCTGACAGGTTAGATAGGCAATTCTCTTGAGAAAAGAAATGGTAAATGCAAATAATAAGAATTACAATATTCACAATCCATACAGTCATAACATTAAATTAATTTGCCTCACCGTAACACTGTAGAAAAGAAAATGATTTCCAAGGTTTTGTAACAAATGGGAGGAGCTAGAATCAGTTTGCTAAAAACCTATCATAAATACACCCAAGCCTTTGTAGAGGTGAGAAGCAAAGTAAATAAAACACAGTAAAAAGCAAATTCAAGAGGGTACTTTTAAAAAACATGACAACTATAAAATATCACACATTTTCTTGCATAGACTTTTTCAACAGAGTTGAAAGGGGGAAATACTAGGTGTGCACAATAATAGTTTAGAAGTTTGTTCTGTGTGTAATGAGGGTTATACAAAATTACTTACAAGAGGAAGCGAAGGGAAAGGAAAAATAATACAAGGGGGAGAAATGAATTACAGTAGAGGGGGTACAGAGAGAAGAGGGAAGGGGAGGGGAGGGGAGGGGGAGATCGTAAAGGATAGGAAAGGCAGCATAATACAACAGACACTAGTATGCCAATATATAAATCAATGAAAGTGTAACTGATGTGATTCTGCAATCTGTATACGGGGTAAAAATGGGAGTTCATAACCCACTTGAATCAAAGTGTGAAATATGATATATCAAGAACTATGTAATGTTTTGAACAACCAACAATAAAAAAAAGTCAACTTTGCCTTTATTTTCCTCTTTACCTAATAGTAGATAGTCCTCCATTCATTTCTGACAGACCCAAAGTGAAAACAAATTGACAAATATGTATCTGCAAAACATTTTCAAAGTTTTCAAAGATGTTTCTAATTACAATCTACAAGGCGAATACCACCAGTAACTACACTCACCATGTCACTAGGATTTAAGTAGATGGAGTGACAGTACCCAATTTCCAAAAGTGTTGGAGCCAAGACTCTTCTGGAGTAGTAAAGTATTTAAATACCTGGTGCCTTACTCACAACCCTTTTGGACCCTGCTCCCTAGGGCTTGGCTGGGAATCCCTGCAAACTCAGGTCACCTAAAGCAAGCAAGGGCAGGAGATGGAATCCAACAAGTTCTGCTTGTGAGATCTGGAGAGTGTGTTTCCCCTCGTCAATGTCCCAGGACCTGTGTCCCCATGGGAGGTTTCGGTCTGTCTCCAGTCAGTTTTGCAAAAGTTCGGGATCCCCGTGCATTTGGCTCCATGCCCACTTGTGGGAGTGTGAGAGAAAGTGCGCTGTGACCCAGGTGTAGGCCAGCGTGACCATCACCCTCCTCTGTGCCTCCAGGTAGCGGCCACCTGGGACACTGGAGGGGAGCCAAGGGACGACAGAAAGACCCAACACCACCAACTCACCCTCTGAACAGAGGACTTGCAGCTGTGCAGCTTCCCCAAGAGCGGAATCCTCAGCTGTGAGCTGTTAGCGGGCCAGGGCCATCACCTCATCCTTCTGTCAACCAGAGAAGAAGTCCTTTGGGAACCAATCCACTCAGTCGGAACTACATGTCAGGGGGTCTCCTCCACCCCATACTGCAGGGACACGGTGGCAGAAACCAGAACATCACCGCCTGTGCCTTGACAGACCAGGACAGAACAAGCAGTGCCACAGCGCCCCACCTACCCACAGGCCTGCCGCCACCGCAACCGCCACTCCCACTGTTGCTGCCGCCAATGCCTCTGACCTGCCTGCCGCAGCTGCCTCTGCCTCCCACCCGACTGCCTCCACAATCACCTCCAACCCACTTGCCGCCACTGACGCTGCTTCTGACCGGCCTGCCTTGGCTGCTGCCTATCCACCTGTCACTACAGATGAAGCCCTGCACGCCACCACCAAGGAAGCCCTGCTGCCGACGCCCCGCCTCCTGCTGCGGACGTCCCGCCTCCTGCTGCAGACGCCAGGCCGCCTGACGCCCACGCCCCGCTGCCTGCAGCTGTGATACCTCGCTGCCTGCTGCCACCGACGCCCAGCCTGCCACCGACTCCAGTTCTGCCACCGCGGCCCCGCCTGCTGCTACCTTTGCCTCGCCTCCCGCCACTGAAACTACCGCCCCACCTGCCGCCAATCTGCCTCCTCAGCCTCCGGTGCCGCCACCGCCGCTCCACATGAACCCGCGCCCGCCACTGCTGCCTCCTTCCCGCCTTCAGCTGCCGCCTTCCCACTTGCCAGCGCCCCGCATCCAGCGGCTGCCCCGGCTGCCAAGGCCCCGCCTCCCGCCACCTCCTCGGCCTCGCCTGCAGCAACCTTTGACTCGCCTCCCGCCCCTGGAACTATCGCCCCTCCTGCCGCCAATGCTGCCTCCTCAGCCTCGCGTGCCGCCGCCGCTCCACATGATCCCGCGCCCGCTGCTGCTGCCGAAGCCTAAACCACCGCTGCTCCACCTGCAGCTGCTGCCTCCTCCCAGCCTTCAGCCGCTGCCGCCCCACTTGCCAGCAGCCCGCATCCTGCGGCTGCCGTGGCTGCCAAGGCCCCGCCTCCCTCAGTCCTGCTTCCTGCCACCTTTGCTGCTCCTCCTGCTGCCGCCACCGCCTGTTGCCGCTGCGGTCACCGCCCCTCCGCCTGCTGCCTGAGCCGCTTCTTAGGAGCTGTTGAGGTAGGTGTTGCCTTGCACGTGCCCCGAATCGCCTGACTCATGGTAGTGGGGCTGGGATGAGGATTCTTGAGGAGTGTGACCCTGCCTCAGATTCTTGCAAATCTTAGTCCCTCTACCCTTGGCCAGGCCCTTCACCACCCGCACCATGGTCCTGCCCTGTAGCGCAAGGCTCCTCAGAGTGTCTCTACATTCTTCCCAGATCTTGAGAGCACCCACAACTGGAGATGCTTTCTGGGATTTGGGGGAAGAACTGATTGTTCTGCTCCTCTAATTATACTCGTGGAACCAATAATTATTGATGCCTTGATACTGAGTATCCAACAAACGTCTTGAAACTGGAACGGATTTGGCCCCTACCTGCCCTCAAAACTGCTTTAAGATTAAGAGATGTCAGACCTCTGAGAAAATTGCCTCCAGAGATTAAAAAAGAATAAAAATAATTGGAAAGCAAAAATTCCAGAAACTCCTCAAAATCAAAAATTCTAGAAACTCCCCAAAAGCAAAACTTGAAATGACTACATCCTACATAACACCCTAAATGAACACAAGTGAAGTATTGTGTAGGCACACTATTGGATGTTTATAAGTAGTCTGGAGATGATTTAAATTATATGGGAGGTTGTAGGTAGGTCCTATGCAAAGTCTATCCCATTTTATGTGAGTGTTGAGCTTCCACAGATTTTGGTAATGGGTTAGGAGGGTCATGGAGCCAAACCTACACAAATACTGAGAGACAACTTATGTTGGTTCAAAGAAAATCTGATATTTCAGAAATGCAGAAAGTCAAAAGTAGAAGCCCTACTTCATTTTGGGGGCCTGTGAAGTACATCTTTTCCTAATTTTTCGTCTATGTATTGAAATATGTATGCGTACATGTTTTGGCTTTTCTACAAATATATTCACCATTTCTATCTCTTCCTTCCATTTGGGTCTTTCCTTATCATGACAGTGACTGTGTGTGAATGTGTATGTGAAATGAGTCTCATTTCTTTCTTTCTGTTATTGGTACTGGGGATTGTACTCCGGGGAGCTTAACCACTGAGCCAAATTCCCAGCCTGTTTTAATATTTTATTTAGAGACAGGGTCTCACTGAGTTGCTTAGGCTCCTCACAAGACAGGCATCTGGCATTAGATGGGCAGCATCAGGTGAAAAAGGTGGCTGCCCTGCCAAGGCCTCTGCTCTTTGGCTCAGTCCTGGTCTGTCAAATTCTGCAGAGGTTTTAACATTCTGTGTCTCAGGAAAGTCACTGCCTGGTATTACTAATGCGTCTCCCAGTCGGGATAAGGTAGGACTGCTGTAAAAACAGTTGCAAGGGACAACCCAGGCCCTGAATCCAAGCCACTGCTTGCACAGTTGGCTGTTTGTGTCTGTGGGTTCTAGTACCTACACACTAGAAATATTCAGGGAAGAGGAGCTGCACGAACATGTAGCCTTCTTTTCCTTATCATTATTCCCTAAGAATACAGTCCAACAGCTATGTATATAGTTACATTTTACTAATCATGATGATTAATATAGAGGTAACTTATATGGGATGATATATGTAAGTAATGTGCAAATGATGTGTCATTGTATACAAGGGACTAGAGCATCCCTAGATTTTGGTATCTGCATGGGGCTCTGGCACCAGCCCCTCATGGATACCAAGGGATGAGAGTCCAGGGGCAGTACCCAGATATACTCTGTATTTCAGTGTCACAGGGAGAGCACTCTACAGAGGTCGTTGTTTCAGTTGGTGGAAGTTATGAGCGCTTGCTGGGCTGAAGGCTGAGCCTGTGAGAGCTGCTCCTCTAACATGGTTGCAGATGCTGAAGGACTGCTTGCTGGGAAAATGTTACTAGAAAACAGGCCCATTTCCAGCTTTGTGGTGGCACAGTAATAACCCATCTTTGATAGAAAGATTGTAGCATCAACTCTGTCCATTCTGTTCCTAAGGCTTATTGAGACTTCCTAAGCAGTTTCTAAACTGGGGAGTCTGTTCCAATTGTGTGTCTGAGAGATTCAGGCCTTTTCCCAGAGGTTGATATTCACAGTATCACATGCAGGCAGCCCAAGCTCTGTGTTAGGTACAGTAAAGGACCCTGGAAAATTGACAGTGAAAGCTACTGGGACACCTGGTCCACCTGAGATGGGTAGGTGATGCTTTCATCAGGAAAAGCAGTGCCTTTTTGAAATCAAAATCTGGGTTGACCTACTTACTAAATGAAGAGGGGAGATGCCTACATTTCCATCTAGTACTCTCTCTGAATTTGGTATTTAGTATATAAACAAGAAGGTCTGGCCTGGTGTCCTTTTAATTCTAGAAGAGTGTGTCTCTTAGATACTATTTATAGTACAGTAAACCAGAGCAAGAATTTTCCAGAATAATAAGCAACATAGAGAGATTTAGTATCTGTTCACCAAGGCTGTTTTGAGGTTAAATTTCTAGTTTTTCAGAAAACTCTTAACCCTGCATGGTACCTAATTCAACTGTTGGGGTTTGCTTTTGTTTTCTTTTTCTTTCTTTCTTTCTTTCTTTTTTTTTTTTTTTTTTGGCTGTGATCAAAGTAATGTACATTCTCTAAGTACGAGATTTGCTTGATCATGGGCATGTGAGCATGAAAGACTCATCTCCACTAACAATGTGGCATGTCCCCAGACTTTTCTTTGAAGATGTTTGGTGGGAGAGCGGGACCTCACATGGGTCTGAGTGGGTGGCCTGTGCGGGGATGGAGATGAGCTAGAAGTGGTTCTGATCTGGCTTGCTCTCTCCTTCAAAACCCAGTGGCCTTCTGGTGTGCAGTGACTGCAATGCTGACATGGACAGTTACTCCAAGGAGCATGCCCAAAATTCTCAGCCCACATCCACAGACAGCAGACAGCACACAGCCAAGTGCACTGCATGGCCAGGAGCCCAGTCAGCCTGATGGAGGAGAATCTCCACTTCACCCTTGCAGTGGTGCCTAGGGATAGATGGAGTGAATGTTGCTAATCCACCACACACACCATGGGTCAGAACAGTTAGTCTTTCTTCCTTCTCTGAACCTCACTTTTTGTTAAAAGCAAATGTGGTCTTGTTCATGTTGCTGGATTGTTAGCTGAGGCTTTTTATTAAGGCAAAGGCTGCTGGTGTTGGGAGCTGTGCATTTTTCAATAGTGACATTTTAATTCTGCACCCTTCCCTCACCCAGATGGAACTGGGTGTGGACTACGTAAGATTTAGCCCTAGACCTGGGTGAGTTTTCACTTTGAGACCTGTAGCTAACCATCTTATGAGTGCCAATTCACTGAAAATTACATTGAAACAAATAAGGTCCTTAAAAAAATCTCAAAGTACATTTCTTTAGCCAAAAAGCTGAAGGGGAGATATTAGCCAAATGGCTACCTGTGTAACATGTTCCGATCAGAGGTTATCATTGTTTCAGAAGGTAAGCACATTTAGAGTTTGGTCCTCAACAGTTAACTTATTAATGTTACTTTCACAAAATATGTGAATCTGCTGCTTCTGAGAGGCAAAGTGAAACAGGAAGTATTACTTTTATGTACATAGTTACTTAGTTATAGAAATTTTGGTACAATGTACATTGAAAATCATGTAAAATATTGAAGTGTCTAACAAATGGCATTGAAGTGTCTATAATAAAGGTTGATTTATAAGTTTTGAGCATATGGCTGGGTTCGTTCCTTCTTTTACATAGATTACCTTATCAATTCAGTCATTCTGCTTTTAATATTTTTCCCAGTAGGGGAAATTTAGGCAAGACAGGATCATGTCCTATGGCTCCAGGGTACACATGACACTGTTAGATTCCTATGATTTCTCTCTGAATTTTTCTACACGTGCACTTTATTAGTAAAGCCATAAAATCCCAAAGTATAGTGACTTTTCCATCTCATCTTCTCACCTTCCAGGGATGACTCTCCTAAGAAAGAGGAAGCATTGCTGTTTCAAGCACTGGTCCAGGCCAGATCTGAGCCTAGAGGCAGAGCAATGGAGTAGGGATCAGCTTTTCTGAGGGACTGCATGCCCCTATTTAGCCACTGGGTCTGCAGATGCCCACTTCCTCTCACACACCACAAGGGTCACTGGACCATGAATTGGTAGGTGCCACCTGAGGGTCAGCCTTCAGAATCTAACCCCTGATCTATTTAGTCAATACACATTTTAGACCTAGGGGACTGTTCCTATAGGGCACTTCAATTCCCACAGGCATGGAATGCAGACTGGTCACACTCACCTTGGCCTTTTCTTTTATGCTTGATGGCAAATCATACTCAACTGCTCAGGCATTGGTAGATGTGAGTTTAGGGGCTACATGACACAAACACCACTGGATGAGCCACAAGGGTCTTCTCCTCTAAGAACAACAGGCAGGTTTGATTTCAACAAACTACTCTTGGATGGAGGATTAGAGGAGAACTCGTTGCTGGCATGACCCTGATTTAGTGAACAGACGCTCCCCCTCATAGGAGCCCCCACCTACAAATTTAAGCTTCATGGAGCCTATGACAGGAATTTAAACAGCGGCAGGTCAAAAACGCAGTCCATAACTCGAGAAATTCCGAGTTCCTCCATGCGCAGAACCCTGCCCGCAGAACAGCAACTCGCCACACATGGGAGGAATTGAGCCCTGCAGAGATCTGGCAGTGTAGAGACGCAGAGTCTCAGATCCTATGGAGGTAAAGCACACCAGACTGTGAACTGCGTCTCCACAGGGCACCAGACCCAGGACTGATGTTTGGACTTAGGAGAGAAATAGCCCAGTTCCCTCCTCCTCACTGGACATGAGGAAACAGGAGGTCATCATCTTGGAAAAATCTACTTCATCAACTTTTGGTGGATCTAAAGGGCAGTGAGATCGGCGACAGAAAAGGTGTGTGACCCCCAGCCCCCTCTTCCACACAGCTGTGATAACTCAGAAACTTTTCTCGCCAATTCTCGATGGGCATGAAAATCAAAGGAGTAAAACCTTTGTTGTTCACCAGTGTACACTTAAAAGATGACTCGTGGTCTAGCACATGGTAGGGTGCTTAATAAATATATATTGGTGAATGAAGCAAGCTCCATCTCCAGCACAAATGATGGCACCTGACCCTTGGGCAGCTAATCCACAGCCTTCTAGGTGACTGAAGTTGCAACCCCCCAAAGAATGAGTTGTATCCAATTCCCTGCTCAGGAAGTTTACTATTATAAAATTCACCCCAAGTTGCCCCTTGTTGTCCTCTTACCTGATGGGCACACACTCTGTTGATCTTACCCCTAGTGAGATGGTATGGGAGCTATCTAGCTCTGGCTCCATTCTGTACAGATTCATAGAAGGCCAGCAAGGAAAATCAAGGCTGGTCCTGGAGAAGGGAGAGAAAATGAAAATGCAGGAGTGAGTGCTAAAGGACTTGGTCTCGTGCTCAGCATCAAGAGCCCACTCCATGGTAAAAATGAAAGGGTCAACTGCCAGGCCAGATTGGTCCTGGGAGCCTCCCCAGCCCAACCTCATCTAGGTGCACTTGGGCAACTGGAGGCCCAAAAGAATGAGCCCTGAAAAAAGTCAGCAAGATAGACCACACTGCCAGACTCTGGGGCCCAGGTTTTCCTACTTTTGAAAGGTCATGGAAACCTTCAATGAGGAGCTAACATGTGAACTTGAATGTGAAGGAAGAATAATATTTTTAACAGCATAGGAATACAGAGGAAAGTTAATGTATGGATATAACTCATATATACATCTCTATGTAATAGCAGCCACTTTCTAAGAGCTTGAAAACCAGATACAATGGTTGTGCAGGACTAATCACACACACCTGGGATAAGAAGCTGGTTTATTATCAGGAGCTGACAAGGCTGTTCTGCAAAAAAGAGAGTGACAGCAGCAGTAAGGGTGGAGAGAAGCCCCAAATCCTCCTTGAATGTAACATTTTATACGCTAGAATCGTGGCCGCACACTAGGGGTGGCTTTAATTTTGACTGATATAGTAAGCATCCATTGATCTTAGAGAAAGCAAGTTTGTTTCTTGGGAAAAAAGACAGGCAAGCTGTTTTTCTGTCTCTCAGAGGGAGAAGAGGGATAGCATGTCTGTTTTATCTTCTCAAGGAGAGAACAGGGAAAACCAGTATGTCCCCTTCTCAGGGGCTGGCAAGTTGACTTGGGAGTCTGAGGCAGGAGAGTTGTAAGTTCAAGGCTAGCCTCAGCAACTTAATGTGGCCCTACACAGATGTGTCTCAGCATTTAGACACCCCTTAGTTCAATCCCTGATAAGAAAAAAAAGTCTCAACCTGTTTGAACCACTTTTTTTGTAATCAGAATGCAAATCATCATCATTGACATCATCACCATCATCAATGTCATCATCACAGTGGCCACACAGGGTTGTGAAACTACCAACTAAATGTATAGCCATCCTGCTTTCTCTCTTTAAATTTTGTGTAGCATTCTAAGAACAAAAGGCAGTGTTTTGGTCATAGGAATGGGAATCAGTAAATACATTATTGCACCACCAAGTGAGTGCTTTTTCTATTTGTGAGTGGAATTCATCTCTTGCTGCAGTCTGGCTGCAGCAACATAACTGGGAGGTGACAAAAACATGTATACATTGAGTGGCAGCCATTTATTGTACGACAAGAGGGGTATATATACATTACACACAGCTTATCTTAATTAACATAAACTAGATACAGCAGTTAGCCAATAAGGAATGTCCATGTTTAATAGCTTGTTGGTGTTACTTCACAAACTACTCCCTCTGGCAAAATGCCAGGCGCCATCTTGACTTGTTTACAGACTCTACCCATCTCTGTAGGATTGGCTCTGAAAACTTCATTTGCTTTTTTTTCCCCCAAATTTGATCAAATTTCCACCACACAGTTTCCCAGTTCCTTTCCTATGAACATAATATTAAAGCCATTAAACCACAAACAGCGGGCCATGTCCCAAGGGCTTGCCATTGCTGACTATTTTCAGGAACAGGAAGAGTTCTGCTGTTTTAAAGGTGAAAGACAAGGTCATGTATGAAAGAACAGGGAAATCTGATTAAGGGGAAGAGAAAGAAAAAATCAAAGCCAGGATCCTTTGGCATTCATACACCAACAGTATCACTCTGACAAGACACTTGACAGGAATAAAGAGAGTTATAGTGCTTCACTAAAAAGGGTGATTTGATATTTCTGTCCTGGGGATATTTGGAGATGAGGCAGGATTGAACTCAGAGGCACTCAACCTCCAAGCCACATCCCCTAAGCCATATTTTATCTTTTTTAGAGACTTTGTCTCACTGAGTTACTTAGTGCCTCACTTTGCTGAGGCTAGCTTTGAGCTTGTGATCCTCCTGTGTCAGGCTACTGAGCTGCTAGGATTACAGGTGTATGCCACCATTTCTGGCTTCTATCATAATTCCAATGTGAACTATATATTGACATTTAATGCCAAGCATAATTACTTGCACAGAGTTAGCACTGAATTATATTTGTGGAATAAATGATAGAGAAATACATATAATGTTGAAGAAACATTTGAATGTCTTTTTTGGTACTTAATAGTAATATTTGAAGAATGTTATTAGATGATGGACAACATTTGTGAGAAACAAACAAATTAGGCACTCTAGATATAGCAAATCACTTCTGTAGTTGTACCCTTAGGGATGAGAAGGAGTATGTCTGTGAAATCTTCTGTTCCCCAGCAGAAGGGAATTGACGATTGCTGGAAGGAAAATAAAAATAGAAAGCTGAGAATGGTGAAAGACATCAAACACTAGCCTGGGAATTGTGCCCTATTCACCAGACACTATAAATTTCCAGAGTGAAATAGGGTAATGCTTCATTCAGTAAAGCACTTCAGTGAGACCCTGTCTCTAAATTAAATATAAAAAAGGATTTCACCAAGAGTTCTCACATTCACTCTCCACACTCACATTGAACAAGATAAATTGAGAACTATTGAGTTCACGAACCAAGTAAGGCAAATACCTTGGCCATTTCTGACTCATTCCCAGGAATCTGCAGAACATTTTGTCGTAGACAGGCACTGGATCTCCCTCTGGGTTGCACTCAGAGGCACTGTGGCACTTAGTTCATCTGAAAATGGTGAACTTACCTCCTGGCAACACAATGAAACAATTACCAGGGGAAAAATGAGCCAGCTTCCTGCTAAAACCATGAAAGTCTGTAGGTAGCAGAAGAAATGACTAAGAGGTAGAATCCTAGCTACATTTCTGAAAAGATCAGCAAATAACTCATTGTGTGGCTAAAGGCTTGAGCTCTCTCTCTTTCACCTGGGCATTTTTTTCTATCATTAAAATGAGATTATACACATCTCTTGGTATTAGATTTACTTGTAATCTCCCATTCACCAGGAGGATAGCAGATAGACCTGTAGTTTAGTTCTGGTGATATCACTTAAGGGCTGTACATGTAGAAGGGAATTTATCTGATCATTATGAGTTTTAATTTCCTCATCTGTAAAATGAAGGATAAAAATACTAGAAATCTAGAGTTATCACATGGGTTAAATAAGAGCATAAGTAAACAATTTAGCACAGTGCCTGTGATGCAGTTAAGACTATGGTAGTTTTGATACTCATACAAGGGTTTTAAAGGGTTTGTCTCTAATTCTTTGTGACTTCTGGATGTAAGAAGATTTTACACATGAGGCAGAGACTTGCAGGACCAAGGTTCTGAATTACTCATCTAAACAGGTTCCTCTCACATAGATCTCTTTTCAATGGAGGCTCCTACCTAAACCTCTTTGCCAATGCAGCATAAATCAGTGACTCTATTGTGCTCCCCAAGGGCATCCTTCTCCTTGTGGATTCATCATTTCATAGTTGCTAAATCATTGCCACGCCACTCCCTTTTTAGTGAAGAAAAGTTCCTGGCTAACTTACTAAACCTAAGGCACAAATTGTCAGACACATCATGGAGGGATTTATAGTTTTACCTGCATAATAACAAGGAGTTTAATTATTTCTGCATACCTACAAGAACTTTTATCTATAATAGTTTAATTACTTATTTTTCTTCATGCTAGACTCTAACTTCCTCAAGGGAAGGGGCCATACCCTATTCAGTTCTGAAGGACTTGTCCATGGAAGGCATGATAGTTCAAAAGAGGAAAGAAATAATGACTTCAGAAGAGCTGAGTGACAACCTGTGAGATTGCGTGTTTTCAAACATGTTCATTTTTTGACTCCAAGCTAGTGATGAAGCATAAAAAACTGAAGGCCTTTCCAGCTTAATTACAGCAGCTGAAGGCAAACTGCATGGAAATGTATGACCACTAAGTGGCTCCAAAGGGCAGCAGCAGACACAAAGGCCCTAAGTTTACTTTTTAGGAAAAGATAATAACATTTTATTTCTCCAAATGTTAGGAGATTCAAGAGTGAAATAAATATGATATTGAGGAAGATTCTTAGGATGAGGGTCCTGAGAATGAACTACCACTTAATTAAATAGAGTGATAAATGAGAATGCAATTTAAAATCAACTAGCAAGAGGTCCCTAAGCAATTTCTGCTTGGCCTACAAAATTCAGTTACTTCATTATTCTAGAACTACAGAGCAATATTCATTTGTATACAGCAAACCAGAAAAAGAGCTAAAAGGGAACAAATGGAAAGAGAAAGGGATGCTCATAGCACCTACCTAGACAGAACTCAATTCCATCCCTAAATTTACAGATTCACACACATGTGTATATGAGCTCTAAAGTCAGAAGTGGGGGCAAACAGGTACACCTACTGAGAAGGGATTATGGTCTCTGAGGAGTTAAAAAACATCAATACTGGGTGTGATCTGTGCTATGGGAAGAGCACATAAAATTCATGGAAAATCGGGGAAGAAGGCTCACCTCCAGCAGAGGGCATTTCAGTGGAGCAAAAGAAACTGGGAAAGCTATAGACCAAATTTTATGCAACTTCAGGAATTTACAGACCCCTTGAAGCTGTATTTTAAGTCTTTCCTAGTGCTCCTAGTTTGGAGTAAAATGCTCAACCTAATACATCTCGCTTGCTTTGTTTTACCAGATGGAAAAAAAAAACAACCTAGGAGAGGGAAATCTTCCAACTCAGGACACTCCCAGCCAGGTCTCTCCAATCCTTGTCCCAGTACTTTTCCCATGAAGCCACAACTATCTATATACTTTAGTTTCACTTCTCCACATCACAAGGTCAATGACATCAGAATATCTCTTCAAGTCCAGGAACTAGAAACTCAGCAGTGGTTGTTGTGGGGCTTCATCACCAGAAAAGCCACATGCAGAAACTTTTTGGCTTGAAGTAGTTCTTCCCATCACTACTGCTGTCCACTCACAAGTTCCCTTAATATTCCCTTCTGAAACAACCTTCCTCTAAGCCTCCCTGGCTCATGGACCTTCAGTGAGACCCCTTGCCTGAATAACACCCTTTCCAGCAGGCATTCAAGACCTTTCATGATGTAGCTCTAGTATGTTTCTAGGTCTTATTTTCCTTACTCCCTATCACCAAGTTACGTTACACTCTTTACTTTTTTTCATGCCCATTATTAAATAGGACTTCCATATTCATTCAGGCATGTCCCTTTCCCATACAGTGGCCCAGGAGACTGGACATAGCCCCTGTGCAGGGCTGCTTCTAACGTCCTCTTTTCCACTCTACACTTCCTAGTGTTTCCTATTCCTCTGATTGTCTCCTGGGAAGGAAGCAAGAAGACTGGATCAAAGTTTGGCCACTTGATCAGCCCAAAAGGATTGGTATATAAATATTAGTCTCAGCTACTCATAAAATTCAAAATTGGATAAAGCTCTGAATAATATTTGTACAGAATTGTGTAACAAAACAATCGCAATGTGCTCCAAAATAAGATGTTATTCTTATGCAGCCAAACAATAATCTGTTATCATAATTATACAGAGAAATTTCATAAATCATGATTATCACAATCACCATCCTAACTGTGAAGAATACACTGTGTTGCTATTTACTATTATCTCAAGTCATATCCAGAGCACTTGCCTATTTCACTTCTCACAGTGATCTTTGGATGCAGGCTTTAATAATATATGCCCTTTTTGAGCATTCACTAAAGAATTGGTTGCACAAAAAGATTAGGATCTGAGGAAATGAAGGTGGGATTCATGGTGTTAGACATTCTACTGGCAAAGTACACAGAACACTCCATCACCAAAACGGAAATGTACAGATTACTCACTTGCAATGGCCCTCAGGACACATATCCATACCTATATTGTTTCTCCATACCTATATTGTCTGAAAGAGAAATTTTCCTTGAGATTTCTATTCATTGAGTGGAAAAACTACTACTCTTCAGAGATTGTTCACAGATGCTTAAATTAATGAAGAGAAGCTTTTAACATTTATATGCCTGATCTGTACATTTCTATGTAATAATGTTTCTACATGATCCAGCATCTGGCTCTGTGTTAGCTTCAAACTTTAGAAATATCATAATTATTTTTTACTCAAGAGTTTAGTAATCTTGACTTAAAATTTGGATAAGTGTTCCCAAAAGTTCTGTGTAATACAAAATCTTGGTCCGAGGGTGGTACAGGGAATTGTAACAAATCTTCAGGAGATGAGGCCTAGTAAAAAGTCCTGAGGTGTTTGGAAGCATGGTTTGAAAAATAGATTGGGAAATACCAATCTCCTCCTCCATCATCATCATCATCATCATCATCATCATCATCATCATCATCTCCTCCTCCTCCACCTTTTCCTCCTCCCTCCCCTCTATATTCTCCTTTTACTTGAGGTGGGAGAAATCCCTTCAATATTTTCTCCCTTAATAATGTGCCACCTTTCACAAAGGCCCAAACCAAGGGGCCACCAGATCTTGGAATTGAAACATAAGTCTTAAATTAAGCCTCTCTTGTTGGAGCATATCCTTTGGTTTAAATGCTATGTATTATAGTTACATGATTTCACTACTAAGGCTTACTCCTTTGAACTTGTCTATGAATTTATGTCTTACCGTTCCTTCTCTATATCATCTTATCTTATTCCTATAGTCTATAACCTATGCCTATGGCATTGATTATATTGACCAGTTCACACCACAGCAGAACTGGCCATGGGGCCCAGAGCACTTATCCTCCTTGAGTCTGAAACAGTCCCTGAAAAGTTCCCCAGAGGCCGAATACACAGCCACACTCAGTCTGGCCACAGCCTGGTTCGCTCTGTTGCAGGTATGCTCCATGTGGGGCCTCTCCAGGCAGCGCGGGCTGAGTCTCTGCATCTGCGCCCTGGAGCTTGGCTTCTCCCCAAAGCTCTGGGTGGCTGCCCAAGGGGGGTTCATGCTGTGCATGTCCTGGTGGCATGCTCCTGCCCTCTGCGCGTTCAGTCTGTGGCATTGGCCCTCTAGAGGTGACGCAGGTGGGCCATTGCCTGTCTGGAGTGCAGGGAAAGGGCTAGGAGCAGAGGAGCTGCTGCTTCCACCCACAGCCCGCCGTGGCCTGCAGCGGAATAAGAAAGGAGGTGAAGTCCGAGGGACATTGGTGGGGCTAGGGGCCCAGAAAAAGCAGGAGTCAGAGAAACCCAGCTCCGCATAATAGAGGGCCCTGCAGGCGGCTGGAGTTCAGGGTTCCCGTGCTTCCTGGGAGGCGAGGGCCAGTTGGGCGCAGGAAGAAGCCCTGAACTCCTTGGCCACAGTCACGACCCAGGCTGGAGGCGGTGGCCTGCGACACATGTGGCCTGTGCTCTGCCTGTTTGGCCACCGGCCTGCCGCGGCTTGGCCACCATCCTGGCCCGGCTTGGCCCACGGGCTGCCCCAGCTCCACTGTGGGTACCTTGGCCATGCAACTGGTGCAGCGGAGGTCGGAAAGCTTCAGCAAAGAGAACCATCAGAAATGGTGGGGGTTGCTGGTCCTGGGGCTCCAGAAGGTTAGTGCTGGGCCGGCAGCCACCAGAGACCTGGGGGAGGGACCTGGCTGGCCCACAGAGGGCGGGGTGCCTGTCCGTCCCTGAAGTCATACAGGAAGCAGGGTCCTCCCTGCTCTCAGCCAAGGCTCAGCCATGTCCCTGTGGCTGGCGGCAGGGACTCTGCTGCCTGTTGGTCCTGGAGGGCATTTTCTCGATTTGGTATGTTTTGATTTTTTGGCGGGTCCTGGAAGGAAGGGTTGGTTGTGGTCATAAAACTGGATTCAGGTCACAGTCCTTTCTCAAACTCTGCTGCGATCCATATGTTGTCCCCAGGAGGGATTCAGGAGAGAAAAAGACTGCACCTGGAATATAATTCTTCATACATTAAGTTCCTAGAAAATGAATGCAGTAGTGTGTTTTAAAGGTAAAAACATTTTCTCAGGCATTCCGAATTTCAGATTTTCTAATGTCCTGATTCTTAAAAGTGGACATTGGCTCCCTTAGGGCAAATTTCAAGCCATGCTTTTTAAAACACTGGGTGGAATAATTGTCATCTCATTGGTGCACCAGGTTCTAAAGTATTAAACTGATCTTCTGACATGTGTAGTCCAATTCTGTAAGGAGACAAAATCAATGTAGAAGTGTGCTGAGTGGTGGTAATGAACTCTGACCTGAATTAAAGGCAAAGGGAGAAATGCTTAGATAGTACTTCTATCATGAAGTGTGAGTTCAGTTACCAGGTAGGTCTATGTTGTTGGCAAACATAAAGCAATATATGCCCATTACTACTTTGTGGTAGCAAATAGTATTTACGTGTAGGTAGTATTGACAAATCATCTTCATGTTCAGGTCCATATTTGTTTCTTCTTCAGGATATGTTAGAGCAAAACCAAGACTAGCATCTAATCCTTGTCCTTTGCTTTAGTCCTATTAGGTAGCATTCATATGTTGTGCTTGTTTTCTAGGTGCTTGGCAAATATTATATTGTAGAACTCAACAATTGTGGTATACCTTTTGCTTATAAAATGTGTGTAAGAAATTTGACCATTTTTTTGAAGTATAAAACCAATTTCTATTAATTTATTAATATTTTTAATAGAATTAATGTACATTCCCACAGAAACATTTTAAAAACCTTGGGAAATTTTTGGTGAAGTACTTTAGATTATATTCAGTTTTACGCTATTTGGGACATTGTCACATGCACGTTTGTAGTGCCTGCTAAGAGTTGGAGGTATTATACCTCTTAAGTTGCTCAAGATTGGCTCTGGAGGAAGTTTTTGATTAGAAAATTACCTTGTTTTCTTGTTTGTATAGTTTTCTATGTTTTGATTCTCAAACTCTCTACCAGTTTTCCAAATATTCTCTCAAGATTTTTAGTTCCCTCAGTCGTTGTATCAATTTTCTTTTCTGAGACAGTTTCTTCCAGGGCCTTCTGACCTGAATGTGGACTGGTGATATTTCTATTTTTCTGACCTAAATGTCGACTGGTGATATTTTTGTTTATTAAATAGTTCTCATCGTGTAATTTTCCTTCATTTCATTCTGGGCATTCTTTGGCCATTCTCCCATAATGGTTTCTTCATTTCTTATATTCCAGATTTTTCTTTTATTAATATTTATATTCATTTTACAATAGCAGAACCCACATAAGCTTAATGAGAAAGAATATATGGGAGATAAGATTGTTTACCTTGGTGTATATAGGAGTATGTTACTATGACAAGTCATTGATAATTTGTTTGAATGTTGAATTCTGTTTTGGAAATTAGTGTTGTTTAGCTTTTAGTATTACTATTAAAATCTGGAAATATTTCACTGCTACTTGTATATCATCCATTCTTTTTTCTCCCTAACCCCCAGTCTTGGAGGAGGTTCTCTGTCTCTGAAGCTGTGACAGTGTTTATATTTGTGTTTGTTTGTGTGTGTGTGTGTGTGTGTGTGTGTGTGTGTGTGTTTGTGTGTGTGTGTGCATTTAATTCAGGAGCACTGTACCCTTGAGCTGTATCCCAAACTCTTTGTTAATTTTTACTTTTTTTTTTTTTAAATTTTGAGACAGAGTCTCACTGAGTTTCTGATTCTGACCTTGAATTTTGATCCTCCTACCTCATTCTTCTTCTGAGAACCTGGTGTTATGGGTGTATTCTGCTATACCCTTACAGAATTTGAAAATTGTCCTTTTTTTCTTGGAACTGGGTACTAGAATGACCATTTAGACTTATTTTATTGATAACTTTACCCTTCTTTTTTTGTGCCTGATGATTCTTTTTTAAGTCCTCTTTATGGTGAATTGTAACCCAATCAGAAAATGTATATAAATAAAAAATATACAATTTACAGAACACCAGTATTTAACCATCACTGAGCATGATGTGTGTTGAAGTTAGCACACTGTCAGCAATTTTCTCAGCATATCTCTTTAAAAGATACCCCACTTTTATGGTAGTCACTGATTTTTTTATGATTTTCTCATCTAATAAGGTGTCCCTAAATACCATAGTTAGGTTTGTCTGATTTTGAACTTTTTAAAGAGATTAGAATGAGTTCAATCATATGTGTTTTTATTTTTTTAATCTGGCTTCATTATGTTAATAATATTTTGAAGATAGATCCATGTTTTTATTATTAATGCTATTTTTTGCTACATGTTGTATGAATATGCCACAATATATTATTACACTCTAGTAATAATTTCCAGTTTGGGAATTATAACTAATAATGTTACTTACAATCTTCCTGGTGCATGTCTTCAAGTATACATGTAAGTAATGTCTCTCAAATAGTGATATGTAATAGAATATAATGTGAAATATATATATATATATATAATTTACTTTTTCCAAGCTACATTTAAAATTAAGTAGACAGAGATAAAGTTGATTTTAATGATATATTTTATTCAGCCTAATAAATATATAATCATTGCAACACATGATGGATTAAAAAAATTAAGATAATTGTCATTTTTATACTAAATATTTTAACTCTGGCCTGTGTTTTATACTCTTTAGAGCCTGTATCAATTCAGTGGAGCTACATTGTAGATGTGCATTATCCATATTTGACCAATGTCTACTGTATTAAATGCTTAACTGTAAAGAATATATATGTATATGTTCATGATAAGACACATTCTGACAGATTGTTAGGTGATTTTGTCCTTGTTTGAACATCATAAAAATACATACACAGAAATAGATAATATTAGATAATCACATACTGTGGCCCACTGTGGCCTATTATTGCATATTATTTTATAGTAAACTTGCCATGTTTGATTTTTAAGAGATGGGGTCCTACTTTGACTGTCACCAATCCCCTGGATTAAAGTAATCTTTTTGCTTTAGCAATCCCCCTTTCTCATTTTCCAAAATGCTGTGACTATATGTGGATAACACCACACCTGGTTATGCACTTTTAAAATAAGTAGCAAGACTCCAAAATTAAAAAAAAGTATGGGAGAACAAATATACAAATGAATAACAAACATGCTCATTATAATTATCAAATGTTATTCACTTTTCAGAATTGTATGTGCTATACTTTGATATGACTGGAAGAACTGTAAGTTTGTTTATACTAAGATCACCACAAACACATGAGTATCATGTTGATGTCAAGACAGCTACGACTTCATTATGTATTAAGGATTTTTTTCAGTTAGATTATAATCTTTTTTGGTGGTACTAGGGATTAAAGCCAAGGATTCTCTACCACCAAGCTACATGTACAGCCTTTTATTGTTATTACTTAAAAAAATTAAAACATTGTCTTGCTAAGCTGCCTAGGCTGGTTTCAAAACTTCAGTCCTCCTATTAGCTCGAATTGTAGGTGTGCACCACTGCACCTGGCTAGCTTCATTATAATCTTATGGGATCACTGTCATATATGTGATGTGTTGCTGAATAGAATCTCATGTGACTCACGTATGTATGAAATTGTGAATTTGTGCCATTTAATGCTCCAACAGCAGTGTAAGAATGTTCCTATTGCTCCAAATTATCATCAATATTTGATAATAATTTTGCTGACTGGTTAGTGGATAATAGTTTTCAATATTGCCTGAGTTGCATTTCCTTATTTCCTAAAGAGTTAGAGCACCTTCGTATGTATATTGGCTATTTAAATGTGAAGTGCTTGTATTTTTTTCTTTATTTTGTAGAACATAGATCAATCCCAGGCCTTGCTCATGCTAGGCAAACACTCTACTACTGAGCTGTATCCCGTATGCATACCCCCATCTTCTTCTATTAGGGTTTTGATACCTTTTTTTCCTATTGAAGGTTTAGGTGTCCTACATATATTCTGGATATGAATAATTTTGTTATATGTGTCACATCCATCTCCACTTCTGAAAGTTAATTTTTTTCTTCTTTGAGGTGGCTTTTGATGAATCTGAGTTAAATGTGGTTAAAGTGTGTTATCCCTTCCCTGTATGATTAGTAACATATGTGTTCTATTTAAGAAGTCTTTTTTCTACCTAAGGTCATAAAGATATATGTTTACATTATCAGAACTTTAATAAATATGTTTAGTTAAGAGGTATGAAAGCCTGCAAGTATTGATTTGTATTTTGAATATGAAGTAGGGATTGAGGTTGATTTTTTTCCATATAGGTGTCTTTAATTGTTCAGTATCATTCATCCACTTTGCCCCAATTCTCCGTTGTCTACACTCTCCCATACTCTAATGTCACTTGTTGTAAACCAAGGGTATAAATGGTCTTGCTTCTGAACAATCTCATCTTTTCCATCAATCTATTTCTCTATCCTTATGCAAATATCATTAATTGCTGCAGGTTTGTAGTAAATGATAACAACTAGAGAAGAAAATAATTGTGCTTCTTTAAAGATTATGTTACTGATTTTCTTAACCTTTTGAATTTCGTATGTTATTTTAAAAATTATCTTGTCAATACAGGCTGCTTGATTTGACTGCAATTTTGCTAACTTCCTGTGGGGAATTAACATAGCCCTTCAGAAAATATTAAATCTGATAATAACAAAAATAGTATCTTCCTCTTCCTCGGTGAGGCGCTCCTCCGGCAGGCAGGCAGCATGGCGGCCGTGGAGACGCGGGTGTGCGAGACGGACGGTTGCAGCTGCGAGGCCAAGCTCCAGTGTCCCACCTGCATCAAGCTGGGCATCCAGGGCTCGTACTTCTGCTCGCAGGAATGTTTTAAAGGAAGTTGGGCTACTCACAAGTTACTACATAAGAAAGCAAAAGATGAAAAGGCAAAGCGGGAAGTGTCTTCCTGGACTGTAGAAGGTGATATAAACACTGACCCCTGGGCAGGTTATCGATATACTGGTAAACTCAGACCACATTATCCACTGATGCCAACAAGGCCAGTGCCAAGTTATATTCAAAGACCAGATTATGCTGATCATCCCTTAGGAATGTCTGAATCTGAACAGGCTCTTAATGGTACTTCTCAAATTAAATTACTCTCATCTGAAGACATAGAAGGGATGCGACTTGTATGTAGGCTTGCTAGAGAAGTGCTGGATATTGCTGCTGGGATGATTAAACCAGGTGTAACTACTGAAGAAATAGATCATGCTGTACACTTAGCATGCATTGCAAAAAATTGCTATCCTTCTCCCCTGAATTACTATAATTTCCCAAAGTCTTGTTGTACTTCAGTGAATGAAGTCATTTGCCATGGAATTCCAGACAGACGACCTTTGCAAGAAGGTGATATTGTTAATGTGGACATCACTCTTTATTGCAATGGTTATCATGGGGACCTGAATGAGACCTTTTTTGTTGGAGACGTGGATGAGGGAGCACGGAAATTAGTTCAGACCACATACGAGTGTCTTATGCAAGCCATCGATGCAGTGAAACCTGGTGTTCGATACAGAGAATTGGGAAATATTATTCAGAAGCATGCTCAAGCAAATGGATTTTCAGTTGTTCGAAGCTACTGTGGGCATGGAATACACAAGCTTTTTCATACAGCTCCCAATGTACCCCACTATGCCAAAAACAAAGCAGTTGGAGTGATGAAATCAGGCCATGTATTTACAATTGAGCCAATGATTTGTGAAGGTGGATGGCAGGATGAAACCTGGCCAGATGGTTGGACTGCAGTGACAAGAGATGGGAAACGGTCTGCTCAGTTTGAGCACACGCTGCTGGTAACGGACACTGGCTGTGAAATCCTAACCCGGCGACTTGATAGTGCGCGGCCTCACTTCATGTCCCAATTTTAATTTCTCCTAAGATGACACATCTCAGTAATGCCTTCTTACTGTACTATGCATTTTATTGAGAGTACAGAAAGGATGAGGCAATTTTTTATCACTTGTATTGTTTTGATTATAGATAAGGAAGGACACAGCATTTGATATGTCTTCAAGAGCTTGTCTTGGGTCTGAAAAAACTGAGAAGAATAAAGGAATCCTTGTTCAACTCCTTTCAGTACCCCCTCCCCATCCCGGCCCCTGTCTCATTCTCTGCACACCTGTTTTCTTATTTGCCCCTTGAGCACTTTTTCTTAGACCTGCTTCTATAGTTGCTTTAATCACTGCCACAAACTGGCTATCAGGAGCCAGCTGCTTTTCAGGCGATTGTTGAAGATGAGAATCCTTGAAACTTTAGCAACACATGTTGCTCCAGATTTTTTAAATTATATATATATGGAAATATATATGCATACATTTTAAATTCCATGTATGTAATTACCGAACACTATGTGACCTTGGTTTGGGTTGATTCTGCTCTGACAGGGTTTTTTGCTGTCATAAGTGGATCTATAGTTTGTAGAGATTTAATTCCTAGTTGGGAATTGGCCTCCTCCCTTCCTAATGCTAATTATTTATCCTGGTAATTGTGTGTAGGGAAGCACTCACTCAGTGAGACTTTCTTTCCAATGTGGACTCTGTGTCAGTGAATGAATGTGGTAAAATTCACTTTGGAAGAAGTTATCAGGCTTTTTAAAGTCTAGTTTATGACAAAAATAGCTATGCTCCATGTGGTGGCTGGCTGTTGCGGGGCACAGGAATTTGTAATACTCTATTTCAGACCTTTATTTGGTCAGAAATGGGAGGTAGAAAACCTCCTTTTTTCCCTCTCTTTTATTTCAAGGGCATACCTTGAAGATACTCAGAGAAGGGTGGAGGTTGTGCTGTAGAGGGTGATGGGTAAAGAGTTCTGAGATGTCTCTAGCTGTGAGCACAGTAAGTCAGGTGGGCTGTGAGAGTAATCCTGACAGTGAAGAGAAAGGAACTTCTTTGAGCACTGTAACCTGCAGTAGGGATGCAGCTGTCCTTGGTTTGCTGGGAATTAAAAAATAAAAATAAAAAAACCACCTCACCTATGCTTAGTTGACTCATTAGCAGTGACCTCAGCTACCCAGTGTGTGTGTTCCTTTCAGCAATTGTCCAAATAGAAGTTTATCCAGTGAAGACCAATCAGATCATCAAGTGCTTGTTAGCGTGTACTTGATTACTGGGTATCTGGTAACTTTCTGGTAATACAGTTTGATGCCACTGACACATATACTTGTAAGAGAACATCTTTCCCAGAGTGCCTCAGACCTTATTGCTTTAAGAGAATTATGATGTTTTCATTACTTTTATTATTTTAATGATTTACTAAAGTGACTGAATCTGGTATAGACTTTTTGGGGGTATGTGTGAAGTTTTTATCAATCTGTAATATTTGTGAATGGAATGCCTTGTAATATGGATGTTAATATAATGTGTAAAGGGAGATTAAACAGTTTGATTATCCCACCATGTAGTCATTAACTTTGTTGCATTTGTTTGGTATTTCATAGGGAATTGGTGTGAATGGGGAGGCTGATTTTATAATCTAAAATAAAACTCATGACCATCTGAGTAAAAAAAAAAAATAGTATCTTGTTCTTAGAACTTCAATTTCTCTTAATAGTATAATTTTCTCCTGAGGAGTCTTCTTATTTTAGATGATTCAGTCCAAAGTACATGATATTTTATTCTATTATAAGAGCTATTATTTGAAAATTTTATCTGTTAGCTTTGTAGCTGGTACATAAAAATGAAAGTTTACTTTTCATGAATTCAAATAACTTATCTGTATAACAGGTGTATCTTGTATGGGAGTATTAATCTGGTGTCTCTAGAGAAGCTAAACTAATAGTCTGCACACACAAATAGAGACATTTAAAAATACATTAACTATAAGGGAATTGGTTCATACAGTTATGGAGGCTAAGATGTCCAAAATCTGTATTGGACAAGTTGGAGACCTATAATTATATAGTTCCAGTCTGAGTCTGAAGGCCAGACTGAGGCTTTCTCCTGAGAGCTCATGATCTGAGTTCCAGTGAGAGTCATAATCCAAATGCAGAAGACTGACACCTCACTTCAAATACAAACAGAGAAAGATTTCTTTATTACTCATTCTTTTAAGTCTATTCAGGTCTCTAGTAGATTAGATGAGGCCACCCACATAGAAGAGGGTATATTGCTGTACTAATTTTGCCAATTTAAATGTTTATTTTATCTAGAATAACCCTCAGATACTCAGACACAATATATAACCAAATATCTAGGCACCTAAAATCAGCTATCACAAGGCACAATAGAATTAACTACAAATTACTTTCTTCCTTACAAATTCTGCAACTAAAAATATAAAATCTGTTGATTTTAACAAAAGTAGTTGTCTGAGAAAATGCTCATATTAAAGAAGAATGGTTAAACAACAATGAGTTAAGTATTTATCTCAGAAAGTTAGCAAAAGAACAGCAAGTTAGCAAAATAACAGAAAAACAGAAGAAATAATAAAAATTAAGCAGAAATAAATAAAAAATACAATTTATATCAATGCAGTCAAGAGGTGATTCTTGGAAAAATTCACAAGATTGATAAACTTTTGAGGTACTAAATCAAGAAACAGAATGGACATACAAATAACTAATATTAGCAGTGAGGGAAGGGAGTTCATTATAGGTCTTTTAAGACTTATTTTAATACTTATATAAGAGGCTATAATACTTTGTTAATGTTAAATGCTTTTGCACTGACTTTTTTCAAGGAAGGTCCACTCAGAAAATGGTAAATCCTAAATCATAAGCCATTCATTAATTGGTATTCGTTGGTTTCATAGTGGGTACATGATCCAGATATGAGGGAGAATGTTTTGCTAAATTTTGAGAATTTAAATGAAAGAGTCAACTTCATGCTTTTTCTTTGTAGGCTGAATTTAATTACCAACTGAATGTTAAAAATAACTATGAGATTATTAAAGATTTCAGGGATTTTTTTGTTTATTTCTTGGTCATTGGTACTAATATCCTTTTAATACCATGCCATAAAAGTTTAAGAAAATACATGCATTCAGTTAACAAGTACTGATAAGACACCTAATATATAATAGGGAATGTTACTTATGGTATTTCTTATATCCAAAAAAAGGGTTCAGCATAGTTATATGATGACAGTGAGCAACATTATAAAACTTGAGTAGCACCTACTTAAAAAAGCATCTGTATGATTTGTGTAGTAGTATGTTTTTTTCAGAGGCACCTTTATTGCTGGGATTTTTTAACCTGGTGGCAGTATTAATTGACTTCAAAGTATCCATGATTTTTTAAAATTATACAAAAATACCCACAGACAGACAGACAGACAGACACACACACACACACACACACACACACACACACACACACACAAACACACACACTTTACTTTTTTGTTTTAGGAAGAAGAGTACTCAATGGCTGTGGGCTCACTCGGTCCAGCCAAAGCCCACTGAAGAGCTAAGGAGGTTGTGGTGACAAAGTCAAAAAGAAGCCTCTGGTGACCAGTTTCACAGAATTTGTTCCACATTATTATTGCATAAGAAAGCCTTTTATGCATAGTCTGTTACCTAGTAAATTTAGCTGAGGGCCATTATAATTCAGTGAGCAAGCAACACACTTAAAAGTGGCATCCAATGGGCTAAAAGTTCCCTGACAAAAATCAGAAAGAAAAGGAACACAATGTGCACGTGAGGGTGGCCAGGTTACCATGGTGATGGGGCTGGTTGTGGTTGGTGTTCCGAACCACAAATATCCGGACCAGTGTGTGGAGCACTATGAGCCCTCACAAAGGAAAGTAGGCTTATTTCCAGCTTACATGCCCAATAAATGGCCTTTTCACATATTTTCAAAAGATCCAAAAAATATATGAAAAAAATACACCCATTAGATAGACTATGCCTGACACGTAGTTGAGATGATAGAAACCAAAGCAGATGTATGAATTAAGTGCTGAATAAATTTATGTCTTGATTTTCAAAGTTTTTAAAAATATTCTACACATTAGGAAATTCTTTTCTCTTTCTGCTGATACTAGTTGTTATCTTTGACAAGGAGAGAGAGAGAGAGAGAGAGAGAGAGAGACAGAGAGACAGAGAGACAGAGAGACAGAGAGAGAGAAAGAGAGCTGCCCCTAATATGAAGAGAGAAAATCAAAAGAACTTAAAGGTTTTCCAGCTGTCTATAATTCTTTTTGGTAGGAATAACAGGAGACATTTTTATTCAATGGGGAAATAAAAGCATTCAAACTGAAATGTAGGCTACTTTAAATTCCTTTAGGAATTTGATATTTGGGACATAGGACATTTTTACCTTTATATATTTTTAAATGTTCAGTATAATGACTCTGAAAATTTTTCATAAAATATAGAAAAAAGAATACTAAAGTTTTCAAAAGTACTTACATAACTATTAGACCAACCAAGAAATGATGGGTGTTTAGGAGGGGGGCAATTTGTAGGATAAAGTTGACTTACCATAAATATAATGTTTTCATAAGAATAAAAATGAGACTTGGAAAAATCAATATGAAAGAGAAATTTGACTTAATGAAAAACTGCTTTCCTCAATTTTATTTACTTGTTTTGCAAAATGTGATAACTATATTTTTTATAGTTACTCATAATTTTAATTCTTCTTTGGAAGGTCTTAATTACAGAGCATGGTGACCTGGGTAATAGCCGATTTTTAGATCCAAGAAACAAAATTTCCTTTAAGTTTGATCACTTACGGAAAGAAGCAAGTGACCTTCAACGAGAGGAAGTAGATGGAGGTTTGAAGTCTTGGAGAGAATCCTGTGACAATGCTTTAAGAGCCTATGTGAAATATCATTATTCCAACGGCTTCTCTACTGTTAAGTATCTGTCTGCCTGTTTCATTATCAAAGTGTTATATTTCTTACATTTACCATTTCGCTTGGGAATTTTGGCCAACCAAACATCACTTCTTCCTTAGTTATGGTCTCTGTATTTTATTCCCTAAATCTTTTTTAAAATATTTTTTTAGTTGTCAGTGGGCATTTATTTATTCATTCATTCACTTATTTATTTATTTATATGTGTTGCTGAGAATCGAACCCAGTGCCTCACACATACTAGGCAAGCGTTCTACCACTGAGCCACAACCCCAGCCCCCTAAATCATTTTTTAAAGGAGTATAAATACATGAAAATTTTCTTTATAAAATCACAATGCATAATAATTTTGAATTTCTGTATGTTCTATTTCATATTTATCTTATTTACTTATGAAAAAAATTGCCTTATATCAAAAATTAAGTTTTTAAATACTTTAACTTAGACTTAGGGAAATATGTTAAAATTGTTGAGAGATTTGTTGTCCACATTTGTGTCTTTTTGGCATAGGCATTTATATAAAAATCTACTTCTGCATAGTTAATATAGTTTTCACTAGATAATCAAAACTGTTTTGAAATAAACTTTAGAAACCCAGAGTAATTTTATTTTATTTTTTACCATCTCTTGGGCTCTAACTGATAAATTTGGCTCTAACATGATTTCCCCTTTATAATATTGTGACAAGAAAAAATATGTATGGAATGTTTAATTTTTTATTTGTTTGTTTGTTTGTTTTGGTGGTGCTGTGAATTGAACCTAGGGTTTTGTGCATGTGAAACAAGGACTCTACCAGCTGAGCTGTATCACCAGCCTCAGAATGTTTAATAATTTTTTATTATTGTATTTTAAACTTACATGAATTAATAAAATCATGATGTTTTGAAATATGTATACACTGTGGAATGGCTAAACTGAGCTAATTAACATGTATTAACTAACAGGTTTTTTTTAATGAGAATGCTGAAAATCTAATCTCTAAGCAATTCTCAAAATCAATATATTAACTAGACTATTTTAAATATGTGATGATGATGAGTTAAATAGCAATATAGAAAGTTAGTTAAGAGCACTTACATTTAAACTTTAATAACTGGTTTGAGTCTTAACCCTGCCACCTAACTAGCTGTGTGAGCTTAGGTAAATGACTTAATAGTTCTATGTCTGTTTTCTCATTTAAAATGGAATTATTTCTTACCACATAGTATTGATGTGAAGATTAAATGAGTTAATGATGCATTTACAATGCTTAAAACAGTGGCACAAAGTAAGGCCTGCCTAAATGGTAGATTTCTTTCTTTCTTTCTTTCTTTCTTTCTTTCTTTCTTTCTTTCTTTCTTTCTTTCTTTCTTTCTTTCTTTCTTTCTTTCAAACCCATCTTGGTTGATACCAGTACAGAATTCCTTTCTGGAATCCAGCATTGCAGTGGGAGACTTGATACACTTTCTTTTAGATATTGGCTGTTCAATCCTAAATATACTTTCAGTTTGTCATTTGTTACCTATTCAAAGTTTGTCATTCCCCATTCTTAATTTGGAGAGTTTCAATGGCAAATAACCTCAGAGGTCTTTTTTATTTCTCTTAGCTATCAAATGAGCAACACAAGTGCTGGAATTTTTCTAATGGTGTCTACTGTACACTAGTTTTCTATATTCTTATCTGTCTTGCTTAGTAATCTATTTTAGTAATTTCAACTCATTATTACCTATCACATTTTCTATGTGACATTTTCCAGATAATTCTTATTTGTCCTAGATGGGCATCTAATCCCCAACATTTTATTAGGTGTGAGTCTGACATAAAATCTTTTTCTCTTTCCTCCACATTGGAAAACTTTTCCGTTATACTTGAATTTGAGAAAGAAAGGTTCTTACTCTTGGTTTCATACTATCCTGTGTACTTTAAGACAATTTCATATGACTTTGTTTTCTCTTCTTATATAATTCTCATTACTTAGAAATGTTCTTATTTTTTCTTTACTTGAGATAAAACTTTAATCATGATAATACCTCTGAGTTGTTTCTCTTCATCTTGCTGTTTCTCCTCTGTTTTCTTCCTTACCCTCCAAATCATTGGGCCTTCTTCCCCTACAAGTGTCCTGTCCTCATTACTTATCCACTTATGAGCCTTTGAGTTTTCCTTTAGTCTCCATCCTATAGAAAGTGCTCTCTGACAGTATTAATGGTTCCTGAATCACTTGATCCAGTGACCATTTTTGTGGTCCTTGACTTCTGTGGCTGTTTCATACTGAGCCCAGAAAATAGAAATGATCTTTTGCTTAGACTGCTATTATCAATACCAATTAATTCTTTTTACTTTGTCTCTAATTTTCTAATATCCCAAAACTTTTAAAATACTCTTGAAAGTTCATAGCCCACTAAATATAGGGAAAGTAACACAGACTTAGTGTTAGAAAAACAATATGTTTGGGTTTTGTCTTCACCACTTATTCTCTTAAGAGACCTTGGACAGAAACCCTTATGAACTTCAGCTTTACCTTTTGTGGATGATAAACATGCCTTTTGTTTTATTTTGTTGTAGTTTTACCAGTTTTATTAGAGCAAATAGAAGATAATATGTGAAAACATTATGTGAACTCTAAAATTCGATGGCTTCTTTGCATTCCCTAGTAATTGTTTCCATTTATTTCTACTGTAAGGAAGAGTTGGTGTTTCTGTAACTACTGGCTAGACATTTCCATCTAGATTTCCCAGTTTGTTACTGATACCACCATCTTCCTAGTTATCCAGATGTACAAATACTTTGTTTGTTTGTTTAACCCTTCAGTTACAATATATTGCTAAACTTATGCATTCTGTCTGCAACCCTTCCTTTTCATTACCATTTGATAATACCCTAGATTATGACCTAAATTAATTTATGTGGTCTTCTTACCAGCCTCCAGCTTTTCTTCCATTTTTTCCTGTATAACAGTATTGGTCATTCTCCAAAAATAATAATGCTGGTCATATTCTCCCAAAATAATAGTTTTGGTCATGTTGTTTTACTCTCTTTCTGCTTCCTGCAGAATGAGATCCAAAGTTTTTACTTATATATACTACTGTATGGTCTAAATCTACAATTCTTTCTCCCACTAGTCTACTTTACACATACCCTCTAACCTGATGACCTAATTGCCATTCACTTAACAAATCCTTGATTTCATGCCTGAGCTGTTTATTGGTCTTTATTCTCAGTCTCTGCTTATCAGAATCTTATCTGCTTTGTAAAGCTCAGCTTAAATGGCACCTCCATTAAACTCTAAGCCAGGAGCAATATTTTCCTCTATTCATTGTACCTCTGTCTCTGTTAGAATTTAACAGAATCTAGGGCTGGGGTTGTGGCTCAGAAGTAGAGTGCTCATCTAGCATACACGGGGTACTGGGTTCAATCTTCAGCACCACATTAAAAAATAAAATAAGGGTATTGTGTCCACCTACAACTAAATATATATATATATATATATATATATATATATATATATATATATATATATATATATATATATATATATATATATATATTTAAGAATTTAGCAGGATCTGGTTGTGAGTGCTATGTTTTGCTTATTCTATCTGTCTCAAGGATTTAACACACTGCTTATGTGCATTGTATATCATTTAGATTAATTGTGTTTTTCTAGTCTGATTTTTTTCCCCAATAGGTTTATGCTAAAAGTATAGATGGGCAACAGACTATTATTGCATGTATTGAAAGACACCAGTCTCAGCCTAAAAACTTCTGGCAAGAAATAGATATTCTGTTTTGTTTCCATCTAATTATTTTGTAGAGAAATCAGCAATTTTTATCTATTTTGAGAATTTTTTTTTGCTGCAAACTGCACAGCAGTTAATTCAGATACCAGACCAGGTGATAAGGAGATGAAGACAAGACAAATAGAGAAAAAGATGGGGCCCCATGGTTCTCCATCCCCTGATGAGGGATGGACAACCCAGAGCCAGTTCAGCATGTTTATTATATAGGTTTTAACATCAAAAAGATTCATTGTGAGAAATTTTCTTAAAGATAAAAAGAACCAAAGTGGAGGGTATAAACAACCCAATTAGAACTATCAGCTTGTGCCCATAATTCTCCAACTGTCAACAGCTGTAATTAGAACCCAAGGTTAAGAACTGATAAGTCCCTGGCTAGCATGGAATTTCCCTTTGAACAGGGCATTGCCACAGCAGCTGGGCAGTCTCAAATCTAGGCCTTTGAGCAGAGAGTTCCCAGGAGGGACATCGCCAGACAGATCAAGGATTATATAATTCATTTGCTGCTCCCAACATTTATTAATTTATCATACATCCTAGTCCTTTTTATTTTTGAGACAGGGTTTCACTAGGTTGCTGAGGGTCTTGCTAAGTTCCTGAGGGTAGCTTTGAACTTCTGATTCTCCTGCCTCAGCAGGGTACATTTTTTTTACTTACAAGATTTTAGTTCTCCATCTATGAATTTAGACATTATTTAGATTCCTTCCAATTCTAATTTGGTTTGGGGGTTTTGTTTTTTTGTTTTGTTTTCTCCCCAATATGTGGGATTGAACTGAGGGGTGCTTTACCACTGAGCTACATCTCTACTTCTTGTTATTTTATTTTTTTTTTATTTTGACACAGGGTCTCACAAAGGTGCTGAGGCTGGTCTTGAAATTGCAGTTCTTCTGTCTTAGTCTTGTGAGTCACTGAGATTAAAGGAATGTGTCACCACACCCAGCTCCAATTCTAAGATTCTATAGCCATATCTTTTTAAAAATTACTTTTATATTGAGTGAGAACAAATGATTAATATAAAGTTGAAATTGAAATTATTGAGTTTTACTTGGGTAAGTGTTAGTAATACTTGAGTTGATTATGTAACTCAGCAGCCTGTCCATTTTCAGAAGAGCCTACCATGACAGGATGGGCATGGATCACTTCAAAGCAAACTAAGGAAAAGTGGAAATCCAGATGATTTAGAAAATGATTATGGTCAGGCCACTTGGTTCCAGACTTAGGTTTGAGTATGCCTTGGGTTTATCAAATTGGAAATGACTGGTCCCCTCCTCCCCAACCCCTCAAAATGTTTTTCAACTTATGTCCTCAGTGGTAAATCACCTATTTCTTGTGCCTCTTTCTAATTCTGCAGCACTGTATGTGTATGTTTTAATAGGAATGGTCGTTGGAAATCAGAGTGGAAGTTCACTATTACACCACCTACAGCCTAGGTGGTTGGAGTACTCAAGATTCAGGTAAGATTCCAACATGTTCATTGATCATGATAAAAAGTTTACATTTTTGGTTTGGGAGTATGACTCAGTGCTTGCCTAATATGCATAAGACCCTGGGTTCAATCTCCAGCACTGCCTAAATAAATAAAACTTCACATTTTAAAATAAACATGCAAGTTGGTCTTTTTTCTAGAATTAAAATAAGTACTAAATTATATGCAGATGCAAAGAGAGGTGGATGGAAGTGAGTAGAAATAAAAGCCTTCCTGGGGAGGTAGTTAAACAGAGATCTATTTTGGGTTGATAAAGATAATTATGTAGAGAATACTCTTTGCTTGTTATTTTTTTTTATGTGGTGCTGAGGAGCAAACTCAGTGCCTCACATGTGTGATGCCAGCTCTCCATTGCTTAGCCAAAACCCCAGCCCTGTTTTATACTTGTGTGTGTGTTTGGAAGGGGGGTCCTGGGGATTGAACCCAGGGTCTTATACATGCAAGGCAAGCACTCTACCAACTAAGGTATATCCCCAGCCCTATACATATATACTTTTTAATATAGAATGTCTGGTCACACTTTGGGAGAAGGCTTATTTCATTTTTATTATCTTTTAAAAGTCACAATGGAAATTATTTGAAAGAGACTTTAAGATATTTAGGCCTAGCAAGACACAGTGGCACATACCTGTAATCCCAGTGGCTCAGGAGACTGAGGTAGGAGGATCTAGAGTTCAAAGCCAGCCTCAGCAAAATGAAGGCTCAAAGCAATTCAATGATTTATTTTATTAGAGATAGGGTCTTGCTGAGTTTCTTAGGGCCTTGCTAAATTGCTGAGTCTGACTTTGAACTCAAGATCCTTCTGCCTCACACTCCAGAGTTCCTGGGTTTACAAGTATGTGCCACTGCATCTAGACTATGTCACACTTATTTTTATAGTGTAATTTCCCATCAAATATTTGGTTTTCAGTGATTTTCTTTTAACTCCCAAATAGATTTTTACTGCCAGTCAGATCTATGTACCTCCTGCATATTGATGATATTTGTATGGCCATGTCTCATGCACGTGTTAAGTATTAGGATCCATTAAAACTCCTTGGTTTTAAGAAAGAAACTAATTTTTCATGATTTTTATTATTTTTAATGTTTCTAAAGTGGAATCTTTTTTATCTTTGTCGTCACAATGTCTGGCCCAGTGCCTGGAATCAAAAACACAAATTTTTTTTTTGTTTTTATTTTTGTTTGTTTTTAAATATTTTTTTTAGTTGTTGATGGACTTTATTTTCTTTATTTTTATGTGGTGCTGAGGATTGAACCCAGTGCTTCATGCATGCTAGGTGAGCATGCTACCACTGAGCTACAGCCCCACACAAATGTTGTTTGAACTTAAATTTTATCTGGTAAGGAAAGAGGTTTTGTTTCTTCTTTCTTTTGTACAATATTGAACTCAGGTTCACTTTACCAATGAATTATATCCAGCCCTTTTAATTTTTTTGAGACAAGGTCTCATTAAGTTGCTAATACTGGCCTCAAATTTTTCATCCTCTTGCATTAGCCTCTCAGGTCACTGGGAATACAGGCATACACCATCAAGCCCAAAGAATTCTTAAATTGGGCTGCGGTTGCGGCTTAGTGGTAGAGCACTTGCCTAGCACATGTGGGGCACTGGGTTTGATCCCCAGCACCACATAAAAATAAATAAAAAATGGGGCTGGGGATGTGGCTTAAGTGGTAGTGTGCTCGACTGGCATGCGTGTGGCCCGGGTTAGATCTTCAGCACCACATACAAACAAAGTTGTTGTGTCTGCTGAAAACTAAAAAATAAATATTAAAAAATAAATCAATCTCTCTCTCTCTCTCTCTCTCTCTCTCTCTCTCTCTCTCTCTCTCTCTCTGTCAATCTATCTCCCTTTCTCAAAATATAAATAAATAAATAAAGATATTGTGGCCAACAACAACTAAAAAATAAATATTAAAAAAAGAATTCTTAAACTTAAATATTCTGTGAATTTTACTTTAATACCACTATGAATTATCATTGATTGTGTTAATTGTTCAGAATTGCTAAACATGGATTGTGAACTTAAAAGATAGCCTAAAGCATGAATCTGTGCATTAAGTAATAGGATTCTATATGAACTAAACATAAACATAAACTTGATCAAATACTTCCTCACACAGTTCACTATTATGAAGATGGCAATGTTCAGTTGATTAGTCATAAAGATGTATAAGATTTAGTAACTGTTTTGGTGAGTATACAATATTTGATGTCTTTTTCACTTTTGTCTTTTTTACTTTAAAACGTTTTGTTTTGGTCTGGAGTGCAATCCATCCATTATTTGTTGTTGTTTTGTTTGTTTGTTTAGTTATATATGACAATAGAATGTATTTTGACTTATACGTACCTGGAGCATAACTTCCCATTCTTATGGTTGTACATGATGTGGAGTTACCCTGGTCGTGTATTCATATATGAACATAGAAAAGTTATGTCCGATCTATTCTACTGTCTTTCCCATTCTTAAATCTCCTCCCTTCCCCTATTCCCAGCCGACTCCCTCCTCCCATTCAGTGAACCTCTGCCCCCACCCCCACAGTTGTGAGTCAGCATCCACATATCAGAACACTTGGCCTTTCATTTTTTGGTATTGGCTTATTTCACTTAGCTTGGTAGTCTTCAGTTCCATCCATTTACTGGCAAATACCATAATTTCATTCTTCTTCATGGCTGAGTATTATTCCATTATGTATATGTATTGAGTTTTCTTTATCCATTCATTATTTGTTGAAGTGCACCTAGGTTGGTTCCATAGCTTAGTTAGTTAATTGAGATGCCATGAACATTGATGTGGCCATGTCACTCTAGTACGCTGATTTTAAGTCCTCTGGAACATTGCCAAGGAGTGGGATAACTGGGTCAAATGATGGTTCCATTCCAAGTTTTCTGAGGAATCTCCATACTGCTTTCCAGAGTGGTTGTACCAATTTGCAGTCCCAACAGTAATGTATGAGTATACCCTTTCCCCCACTAGGGACTGAACCCAGGAGAAGCACTTAACCACTGCATCATATCCCCACCCCACCCCCCTTTTTTTGAGACACCATCTCGATAAGTTGCTTAGGGCCTTGCTGTGTCTGGCCTCAAACTTGTGATCCTTCTGCCTCTGCCTTCCAGGTTGCTGGGATCATAGGCATGCATCACAACATCGAGCAATAGAAACATTTTTTTTTTGTGGGTGATAACTTTCCAAAGCAATAAATAAATAAAAATAAATAACTAAATAAATAAATAAATAAATAAATAAATAAATGATTAACATTAATTTATGTCTTCGCAAATTGTGTAATATCTGCCTTAATAAAAGTCAGCTGGATTCTCATATCAGCTTCATAGAGTCTGTAACCCTCACGGCGATAAAGTCACTGCACATCATGAAGTTTCTAAGAAACTGTATTGTAGAAGCATGAGAGTAAGAGTGGAAAAGGCAGGGCTGGGGCTGTGGCTCAATGGTAGAGCATTTGCCTAGAATGTGTGAGGCACCAGGTTTGATCCCTGGCACCGCATACAATAAACAAATAAAATAAAGGTATTGTGTCCATATACAACTAAAAAAATATTTATTTATTTTTTTAAAAGAGTGGAAAATTCAGACATCGACCTGGAATGTAACTCAGTGGCAGAGTACTTTCTTAGCAAGCCAAGGTCCTGGGGTGTGGCCCTGATAGCATTATTCATTTCATCTTTTTTTAAATATTTATTTTAGTTGTAGTTGGACACAACACATTTATTCCACTTATTTATTTTTATGTGGTGCTGAGGATCGAACCCAGGGTCTTGTGTGTGAGTCAAGCTCTCTATTGCTGAGCTACAACCCCACCCCTGTTTATTTCATCTTAAAGCAAAAATATTTTTCAGGGCATTAAGATTCAAAGACACAGTAATTACCTTTTCAGGCCATATTGTGATAGACTGGAAAGTACATGGAGTTTGTTTGTCTGGTTCTTAGTTTTGGTGAAGACCTGGATTCAGATTCTATTTTTATCATTCAAAAGCTGTATAATTTTGGTCATATCATTTGAGAGGATTCTTTTTTTGTCTGCAGAATGAAGGTGATGATAATAAACTATCTATTTCACAGGATAATTCTAAGAATCAAAGTAGGTAATATTCATTGGAATGCTGGTAAACTAGGAATTATCATACCAGAGTTAGTTAATATGGATCAAGTTTTAAGCATCTTTTTACTTAGTGCTTGCTTGTTTGTTGTGGTACTAGAGATTGAGGCCAGGGATTTGCTCTATCATTGAACTATTATCTCCAGCCACTTGTATTTATTTTCAAAATTTTTATTTTGAGGCAGGGTTTTGCTAAGTTGCCAACGCTGGCCTTGCAGTTTTGATCCTTTTGCCTTAGCCTCTGGAGTTGCCATTGTATCCAGCATAAATAAATTTTTAAATATATAAGCACTGCTTGCTTCAGTGACACACACCTATAATCCCTGAAACTCCAGAATCTAGAGGCAGGAGAAATGCAAGCTCAAGGCCAGCCTTGATGACCTAGTGAAACCATGTCTAAAAATTTAGAAAAAGGGCTGTACTCAGTGGCAGAGAACCCCTTTTGCTGTACTCAACCAATAAACAAAGAACCAAATAATTCATTCAGGTTTTTCTTCCTCTTTCTCCATTAGAATGAAGTCCAAACAGCCAAGGAGTTTATTAAAAACATAGAGAGTGCAGAAAATGAATATCAGGTAAGACTTGGAACTAATTTTTATAGATCCTAGTGCCATATTTTTCTGTTAATATATGTGTTAGACCTTTCTCTCTTTTAACTTGAATGCCTGTGCTGTTCAGTCAGACCTTTTAATCTGGCATTCTGCTTGAAATTCAAGTTTGGAAGAGACCATAGCTCTAGTTTAAACAATATAGATTATCTTCTTGGCTCACTTCTGAAATTGAAGAGGAGCTCACTAGGAATAATATAATCTATCCTGTCTTTTAATTTAAAAATGAGTGCCCCCCAGAGAAGCTGGCTGTCATGGAATTTCCAGAAAACTTCCTTTGCCCCCCCCCCAAATGGACTTGAAAAGCCTCAGTTCAAACTTTTGAAAACTATAGTTATGAGATGCTATAAGTGATGATCAAAGCAGTCAGAGGGAGAAGGATGAATGTGTCTTCCATTTAGCTACAATTTGTAGCAGAGCCTCCTTGGCTGTTGGTGGATCAGTCAATAGCACTGAAATACCAGAAGTGCTTTGGAGCAAAGGGTAAAAGTACTAAGCATATTATCTGTCTAAATCAGTAACAGAACTTCATGGCTAGGAAAATTTTCTAAAGAGTATAATGACCCCAGGATAGATGGATCTTTCTTCAACACTAATTGTAGCAGAATTAACAAAAAGGAAAAAAAAAGATTTACAAGTAGATGCAGTGATAACAGAAAAATACAAGGCACAGAACACAAAAAGATGAAGTCAATGCTATAGGTTCAACAGTATTTCATGAGGCTACAAAAATCTGTTAACTTTGAAAGCCCTGGCAAAATATCACTCTTGTTTATAAATCACTTATTTATCATATGACCACATGTTGAATCCTTTTCTTTCTACATACTGAAGAATCCTACAGTCAGCCTTTAAGTATTCTGCATTTCTTTGCCAAACTTGTAGCTGAGTATCTTGTTCCAGTCAATTTTGGTGTGGGTAACTGGAAGCTGCTGGCGCAAGGCCTGCCCATAAAATATGTTTGCTTTCTTTATTCCCTCATTGTCTTCTTCCCACTTAGTACCATTGTAGTTATAGACATCTACATTTTTAGAAGAGTTTGATTCATGTATTATTTTTTAAGTATCCAAGAACTACGGACATACTGTGGATGTAGTAGAGTATAAAACTTGAAAATGCAGATGCTGAAGAAATAATACATATCTTATGCTTTAACACTTTGTGGCAGGATTATACTCTAGGCAAATGAATCAACTCTGTAAATCACAAAAACTTAAGATGAACCAAAGTGAAAAGATAACTTCCAGGCAGTATCTTTGTACTGTGACCTATTATTTAAGGGAATACTAGTGTTTTCTAAATAGGATGTAAAACTTGTTCCAAATTACTCTTCCTCAATCCTGCCTGCCAAGAAATAAAGTGTAACTGTGATATAGCAACCCTTCCCAGGTATATTAGCAGGTATGTATCTGATCTCAGAAAACACAGGTGACATAGATATGATAGGACAACTGGTAATGGTGGATTTATTTACATTGTTTACACTTCTATGAGCAGGCCTTAAGGAAAGGTCAGTTTTTTAAAATCCAAGTAGTTCTTTCTACCTGTCTCCAAATACATGTCAAATAAGATGGGTGTTTGTGCTTCAGCTCTGTCTTTGCTCAGTAATACAGTCAAGCAAGAGTTTATTTCCAAGTGAATGCTGTGTAAGAATTTTTGTTTATTTCAAATAAAATATATTTATATTATTTGTCATTCATACTATCCATTCATATCACACTATCTTCTGTATCCGGTAGTTCAATAGAAGTATTCCAATTTTGTTCTAAAAGTGACTGAGCCTCTCCCTTTTTCGATGCATCTCTTCAACCTTTCTTCTCCAGATAAGAAATTCAATGTATTTGATCTTGTTTTAACTTTCTATTATTTCTTCTGGGATATGTTTTTCTTCTGTACAACTTCCTCTTTTGATTTAGGAATAGTTTGTTCCTTTTCATCTCTGTAGTAAAGTTTATAATTAGGTTAATCTGACCATGAACTCTGGTGTGCAGCAATACATGTTGGGTGCTTTGTTCACCTGGATCTGTTCAGTGATCTAAGAATCTTCACCTAAAGTTCAGCATTACTTTCTGCATTTTGGGGATGCTGTGGGGGGTGCCAGGGATTGAAATCAGGAGCACTGAACCACTGAGCCACATCCCCAGCCTTATTTTGTATTATATTTAGAGACAGGGCCTCACTGAGTTGCTTAGGGCTTCACTATATTGTTGAGGCTGGTTTGAACTCGGCAATCCTCCTGACTCAGCCTCCCAAGCCTCTGACATTACAGGTGTGCACAACTGGACCCAGCTACTTTCTGTATCTCTGAGCATATCAACAAAATTTCATTCTGTTTGGGCCACCAACCCTGTGTTCAGCCCCACTGTTTGGCCTGAGCACACCTACCAACTTCACTGTAATACCAGAATATCTTTAAAGTGACAACTTTCAGATACTTGATGGCTTTTTGAATAGTCATATCCTTGATGGTTTGAGCAGTTTAATGGTATTCTTAAAGTGAATATGCAGATTTAAATCTCTTGGATGATTTTGTAAGATTTTCTAGGTCACCTGAGTAAGAAATCATTCTTACAGATCATTTCTGGTTGCTTGCAGAAAGAGCCCTACTTTCAACTATTATAAATGCAGTAAATATCAAAGACTTGGAAAGACAGCTTTTTTGTTGTTGTTGTTGTGTGTGTTAGCAAAGTAGGGATCACTCTCTACCCAAAAGCTACCAGCGAGTCAAAGGTTTTGTTTGAGATTTATATTAATGCCCAAAAGGAAAAGTTATCTTCTCTACCCATTATGGATGGCATAATGGAATTTGGGTAATATTTCACATTGCCTTAACTTTAAATGCTGCTTTCCTATTCTCCGGGTCTGGCTTAGCTACTGATGACCTGTGGGAAAGACTTTTTATCCTGTTTCCCAACAGAGGACCAGAGGGATTTTCTTCACCTTCCACCCAAGGTCATTTCAAATTCCCACCTTTTTGAGGGACATTTAATGTATTTCATTCTTGTGCTGCAAACATTTTCAAACATTCTTGCCTTTAACTTGATAAACCTTGTCAGCCTATCCAAACTATCTTATTGATTTCCTTATTCCAGAAAGACTTTAAAAATTGAAATCTCAGGCTATCTAAAACCCGTTGCTTGTGTAAATGCTAGGAAATCAACCCCCCCTTGTCAACTCATGCAGAGACCCCCCTGACTTTCTTAACCTTCTTCAGCAGAATAATTGCTTAAATTGTGCCTGTTTTAGCACACACTGATGAAATCACCCTATGGTATCCTGGGCCAAATCTTTCCATAAAGGAGTTTCCTATGAGGCCTCACCTTTATATCTGGGTTTGAAATGACACTGCTGAAGGCTATTTGTTTCATCTGAGCCTTCATGTTTGTCTCTATTGTTTGCCTAGTTCTAGTGCCAGTTCTGTTTTATAATCAACCAAAGCTCTAGATGCTAGAATTATCTAAGTTCATGAGATAACTTGGCAAACTTTGACACATTCTAAATTCAGAAAAGACCAATTTATACATCTGAATGCCAATTTATTAATTTAAATTTCTATATAGAACTACCAAGTTGATGCCAGGCATGGTGGTGCATGACTGTAATCCCAGCAGCTCAGGAGGATCCAGAGTTCAAAGCCAGCCTCAGCAAAAGCGAGGCTCTACACAACTGAGTGAGACCCTGTCTCTAAATAAAATACAGTATAGGGCTGAGAATGTGACTCAGTGGTAGAGTACCCCTGAGTTCAATCCCTTTGACCAAAAAATAAAAAGGAACTATCAAGTGAATCAGAAACTCATAACCACCTTCAAGTTGTTTGGCAATCTACCCTGAGGAAAATCAAAGAAAGATTGGGGGGCTGGGTTTGTGGCTTAGCAGTAGAGCACTCACCTAGCACATGTGAGCCTCTGAGTTTGATCCTCAGCACCACATAAAAATAAAGATATTGTGTACACCTACAACTAAAAAAAAATATTTTAAAAAAGTATTCTGTTGCTGGGCACAATTGTACATGCCTGTAATCTCAGCAATTTAGTAAGAACCTGTCAAAAAAAAAGAACTGCATATGTAGCTCACTGGTAAAACTCCCTTGGGTTTAATCCACAGTACCAATGATAAAAGTATTCTGTTATGTATATGGATATACAGGTGATTCTCATTATTCACAGTAGTTATATTTTATAATGTCTGTGGACTTGGAATGGGTGAATACTATGACTTGTGCCTGAATAAAGCTAATCTGAGGAATTTTCACTGGAAAGCCTTCCTGTACTTAGGAACACTAAACAGTACTCAGCACTATCCTTTGGGACCATTTTAAGCAGCAAAAAGCACAAAGTGGCAAAAAAGCATCAAATGTTCCATGAAAAGGACAACTTTTTAATAATATGAGGGCTAAAACAGGCAGAAAAGGACACTTTTTATAATATGAGGGCTAAAACAAGGAAGAGCATCACAGTGCTGTGCCTCAGTTGGGAACGTGTGTAACTGGGAACTTGCCAATGTTCCACTGCTCTACATGTCCATGAAGGACCAGAAGATTACTGAAAGATGATGTGAGCCAGACTGGGTTCCACATAAATTTTACTAAATACATGAGTTTGTAAATACAGGAACCTGGAACAATGAGGCTCAACTGTTGCAGCTTCTCCTTTGGTCTATGGTAGACTGACCAATTTCAGAATTTTAGGTTTAAGAGCTATTTCTAGTTGCCTTAGGGAGTATAGTTTGAAAAAGATTGGAGAATAAATTCTGAATTATTCAAACCAAGTAACAGTTCGAATAATGAAAAAACAAAGCTTCTACCTGCAAAGCAGTGTTATTAGGAGATTTACTCCATTAGTAATGTTTGCCAAAGTTAATTTTCAAACTGTCTTCAGTGCTGTTTGGACTCACTAAAATAAACTGTAACTACTTTGAAGTGCAAATAGATTTAAGGAAGGCTCTGCAGCAGCTGGATGTGAAAAGTGAAAACTTAATGAAAGAAGCTGTCTGGATTTTTCCATGTGGTGGGTTTTTATATTGACCTGAAAACCTCTCACCTCAGTATTATGTATTTGTGGCAGTTATTGAGGTTTCTCTATCATTGGCTTGTGCAATGTAAATGATATTACAATGAATCTGGGATAATCCAAATGATAGTGCCCTCAGTGCTCTGTGCATGCTTCAAAATTGAAAAAGTCCTTTAATCTGGTGACACTCAGTTTTAGTTTGTTTTTGTTTTTTTAGTTTTAGATGGACACAATACCTTGATTTAATTTTTATGTGTAACTAAACGCCCAAATATGTGGCTCAAGGTTAAGAATCACCAGCCTTTAATGAATGAAGCCTGTACAGTGCCAGGGATGAAACCCAGTGCCTCAAACATGATAGGCAAGTGCTCTACCACTGAGCCACAACCCCAGCCCCCAGTTTTAGTTTTAAGAAGGTAATATTTGACCCTGAATGAGGCCATTTAGTTTGTGGGTGGGGTTTTCCTTCACCTGAAGTAGAGTGATCTGTGCTATAACAAAAAACATTCTAGACATCTAGAGCCCCCTGTGTGAAAATAACAATTACAATTTCACCTGAAGTAGACTTTCCAGATGAAACTGATTTTTAAAAAGTTCCACTGTAACAAAGCCACATAGTAACAAAATTTTTACCAATTTTAACTACAAAACAATTGAATTAAGGACATCCAGAAGATTGGTTTTCCCAGAGAAAGAAGGTTATGTGTTCAAAAGTAATGGGGACTTAGATTTGCTGGTCAGAATTGAGCAAGACCTTGGGTTTGGGTATGGTAGATAGTAGGTTAAGTTTTTGAGATGGTAAGCAATAGCAATTTTTTGTTCATCATCCGTACTCCTCTGGGGCTTTACCGAGTAGTTGGGGGAGGAAAAAAAAAAAGGGTAAAATCTTTGGCTGCACTCCCAGGTTTTTCTCTACTTTGCATAATCAATTTCTACAACATAATGTTTTCCCCTGCTTAATCTTCCCCATCCTTGTGCTTTGATTCTCACTGACATTACATTTCCTGTTGCTAAAGCCTGTTATTCCTTTTTCCTGGCTTTCCTATACTGTTGGCCTGGAAGAAGGTACATGGTTAGCCCAGCTGGAGAATGACTTGGGTTCTGGACATTTCCTCACACTAGGTTAGATTGTGTGGTCTCCTATGGAAAACTACTTGAGAACAACACAAGCTGTGATGTATTTGGAACTTCTTTATGGTGTATTTGTATATTTGATTTAATTTTTTATTTAATTATCATTATCCCATCCTATTGTGGGTTTCTGTTATTTCTTTCTAGAGGATAAACACGCAAAAGGCTTGTTATATTTGTTTTGGTGGTAGCTCCACCCCTTTATTCTTCTAAACAGTTTCTTTTCCTGGTACTGAAGCTGTTGCTGTTAACCATTTATTGCCTAACATTGTTATGTTATGTACTTTTCTCTCAGGGACCTAATTTTATTTTTTTTTAAGGGGCAACCCTTACTTAAATACTACTAGCAATTAAAGAGCAATACAGACTGAAGTGTAATTAAGTGCCCAAATATGTGGCTCAAGGGTAACAATCACCAGCCTTTCAACATAATGAAGCCTGTGCGGTGAAGAAAATGACTGTTTGTCCTGGCAGAACCCCTTGTCCCTCTCTCCCACATAAACGCACCTTTATCTCAGAGACTTCTAGTTCTTTCACCCCAAACTTCTTTGACTCATGCCTTCCTCCCTGTATCTAAGCCAGAGCAGGGAATATGGGGGAGGGGGCGTGACGACCACTTGGCTGGCATGCTGGTTTACATCTCTGCCAGTCTGGGGGAGGTGCTGGATGATCTGCCCTAGTCCAGCTGCAGCCGACCTAGGTCCCAAACCCGCCCAGAGCCCAATCGTTCTGCAAGGGCCAGGCCCCTGTGCGGAGTTTCCATGGAGAGCCTCGAGGGCAGCCCGCCCCTTACCCCCGGACCTGGCCCAGAACGGGGTCCAGTGCTCATGCGCTGTCGGTGGCCAGGCACAGTGCTCACCGTGGGGGAGGGGCGCCTGCCTAGGGGCCCAGCCTCATGCGAGGGCAGGAAAGGCGCTGTCTGGCTGCGCGGGCTTGTCGGGCACCGCCCCCTGAGTGTTGAGGGGCTGCGGTCCTGGGGGTCCACTGTCTGGGAGACCCACTGTAGGAAGGAAAATCTCAGTGAGCCCTGTAAAGAGAAAAGGGGACAAACTATGTAGGCACCAAACCTCCATTAGCACCTGTGGCTTCTCCACGGAGACCAGTGCCAGGGACAGCCTCCTAGAGGCCCCTTTTACCCTATGGCTTAAAGGTATTTGGTCTCCTTTTCCTGTTACCACCCAAGTGAAAATCAAAAAGACTTCTGTCAAACCACCTCTAAAACACCTCTATCAACAGGCTGCTGCCTTGGGCAGAAAACCAAGAAACAGTTTAACAGGAATGCATATGAAGAATTGTACAAATAAATACGGGAATGATATTGGGGGCTTAAGAACAGTCTCCTGAAAAAGACTGCATTGTAGCCGACGGAAAGGCCAAGATGGGTGAGATAAGGCTGCCATGGTTTTGTGCAGGACTTAGACTGACTTAATAGGAATATGGTTTGGGGTGGGCGAGGAGGTAGGGATTCATATTGACCAAATAGATCATATCTGGAATATTGTTTTTCATAATGGATGTCACGTTTTTAGAGGAATATTAATGGGTGTGAGCATCATCTGGGGAAGGGACAAAAATGACAAGGACTGCTGCATGCCCTCATAGGGTGCTAGGCACTTTAGGGATTTCAAAGAAGAAAAAATACACAATCCCAAGGGGAGCAATAAAGGCTGTGATATGCATGTAATATCAACTTATGCAATATACTATGCTATATGATAAAATTAAAAGAATGAAAATAGAGATAGTAAAAGGCTGGAGGCCACACACTTTGGGCCACACTTGTAATTCCACCAACTCGGCAGGCTGAGGCAGGATGATGGCAATTTTGAGGCTAGCCTCAGCAAGTTAGTGAGACACTGTCTCAAAAAATAAAAAGAACTGGGGATGTAGGAGCAAAACTCCCCTGGGTTCAATCCTCAGTATAAAAACAAAAGAAAGAAAGCAATTACCTTTGGATCACTTCATATCAATACTTTCTATACATGAATTAGTTTGTTTCCACAAAGTACATGGCTTTAAATACAGGTTAGCTACTTCTTTGGCAATAGAACTGTTGCAGAAGGGGAGAGACATCCGATCTCATCTTCAAACACTGCCAAGCACAGCTGGGGATTTATAGTCAGTGAGCAGATGAAGGGGTCAGTGTATAGGAATTTACCAAGAGGAAACATCAAGAGTTGCAGAGGTGGGAATCTTAGTAAAATGACCTATAGGATTCTTATTAAAGGCAGACCAAATACTTATATATCAAAGGTGGAGAATAAGGAACTGATCTTCAGCTGTGAAGTGTGATTTTATATCAAGTGTGAGAGAATTCTCACTCAGCCAACTTAGACTTGTAGCTAAAACTGAGATAGTCTAGAATAGGGTTCAGAGGAGTTTGGCTGTCATTTCATCAAGGAGAGTCTTTGACACTTTAAACTGAAGATAGACAATATGTTTCACTATAGGGAGAAAACCAGCTCTGTTGGATTGCAAACTGAAAACCATGGATGGGTGAATTGGGGGATTTTTTTAAGTAATGTTTAGGCTTCTGTTGTTGCTGCTGAGATGGGGTCTCAATTCAGGCAGGCCTCATATTCCTGGGCTTAAGTCATTCTCTGCCTTTAGCCTCCTAAGTAGCTGATACTACCATGAGCACTATTTATTTATTTTGCAGTGCTTGGGGTAGAATCCAGGGCTCTCCTGTTTTGCTCTTCCTCTCAGTGATATATTGTATGCACTTGTTTTTATGCAAATAAGATAGTACTCCCTTTAAATATTAGAATGTGATGTAGATGGTGACAATGACCTCGGGCTTGAAGGATAGATAAAATTTCAGTACATCAAGGAGGAGGAGGAGGAGGAGGAGGAGGAGGAGGAGGAGGAGGAGGAGGAGGAGGAGGAGGTTCATATCCTATTATAAGACCCAGTCAAAGAAACAGAAACGTTTGCCCTAAAAAGAGAAAAAAAAAAAAAAAACAGAGAGGACAAGGTAGTTTTTATATTCTTGAATTTTTTACAGACTGTCAAGGGAAGAATGTTATTCTCCTTTGTCACTCCAAAAAGAAAAATAGACCTTGTAGACCTTCTCTTCCTGCCCACCAGGAAGGGAGATTTCTGTTATGATTAAAGAGAACTTTTCTACTCATTTTTTTTAACATTTATTTTTTTAGTTTTAGGTGGACACGATGTCTTTATTTTTTATTTTTATGTGGTGTTTAGGATCGAACCCAGCGTCCTGCGTATGCCAGGCAAACGCACTACCGCTTGAGCCACATCCCCAGCCCTTCTACTCTTTTTTTTATTTATTTCATTTGTCCTGGGGATTGAACCCAGGGGTGCTTTACCACTGAGCTGTGTCCCCAGCTCTTTTTTTATTTTTTGAGACAGTATCTTGTTGATTTGCTGAGGCTGGCCTTGAACTTGCAGTCTTCCTGCCTGAGCCTCATGAGCCACTAGGCTTACAGGCGAGCCCTCTGTCTGACTTCAGATTTTCTGTCTTTGAGAATATTTGCATCTGCCTTCAGTTCTCAACATAGACTTTGAATATAGTAGATGCTCATTAAATGCTTACAGGAGAATAGGTAAGAGGGAATAGTATGCCATCATTGTCAGTAATTCTAGGGAATGTAGGTCTTTGGTAAAGTGCCCCTGGGTTCAATCTCCAGTACTGGTGGGCGGGGTGGAAAAGTTTTCTGTTCATGAGGAGAAGGAGTATGTTGTATTTATCATTGTTATCATGGAAGATCTGAGTGTGTCTTATGAAACGGCGGCTCTGGAAGCTGAGGCAGGAGAATCTGGAGTTCAAAGCCAGCCTCAGCAACAGTGAGGTGCTAAGCAACTCAGTGAGACCCTGTCTCTAAATAAAATACAAAATAGGGCTGGAGATGTGGCTCAGTGGTTGAGTGCCCCTGAGTTCAATAGTTCAATCCCCAGTACCAAAAAAAAAAAAAAAAAAAAAAGTTAGATTTAATTTTGTAGAGTGTGGAGTTGTGAATTGGGAAAAGAAATGATTGGATTTGTGTTTGATGATCCTGCCTATTTAGGGGATGAGTCAGAGAAGGGATGCAAAGCCAGAGGTAAAGACAACAGTCAAGAAGTCCTCAAAAAATGAGCAAAGGATATGAGCAGGCAGTTTGCAGAAGAAATACAAATGACTGATAGGCAGAAGGAAAGATCATTGACTATATTAGTGTTAGAGAAATACAAACTTAAAGAAGCTACCAATTTTTGTTACCAGAATGTACAAAATTTTACAAATTGAAAATTTCTGGGATTAGAGACTTGGAAAAGGGCATTCTCAAACTCTTGTTAGAACAGAAATTTGTACAATCTGTTTAGAGAGCATCTTGGTAGAACTTATTATCTAAGTTGTAAAGTCTCTTTGACCCAGGAGTTCTACTTCAAGGAATTTGTTGGTTATATTTGCCTGTAAGTACAAAGATTTTTGTGCAAGGATAATGATTGTAATGTTTTGAAAATCCAAAAAATTATAGGCAGCTTAACTGTGTATTACTGCAAAAATAAACACATCACATGTGTTTATATCCTGCTCTCCTCTGCAGCTGTTCAAAAGAACCAAGAGCCTCTAAAGGGTGGGGTCATGGAAGGGCACCATGTTGGTGGAGGTCTTCTGCAGAATTGTATGGTAGATGTATAATCTCATTGTGTGTGTGTGTGTGTAAAAAAAATCTATTTTTATATATGTACAAAAAATGAAATTTGTTTGATTTACCTCTCAGTTAAGCAAGCAGTTTGCAGTGAGGAGATGAAGGCCTTTATCATTTTATCTTAGGCATTTGTCCTGTTTAAATGTGCTGTTTTAACACTTTTGGTGACTGACCATTCATTTATCTCCTTATGCATTCATACTTATTTTACACCTATGAACCTCATATATGCTTTTTATTGTGGGCCTCTCAGCGTCTCACATCCCATTTCCATTTTCACATTCTACTCTACACTCAGGTAGTATCAACCAGGGTATTTTTTTGATCATTGTTTTTATTAAAAAGGGATTATGGGGTTGCAGATGTGCCTCTGGTGTATAGTGCTTGCCCAGCATGCAGGTCTGGATATGGTCCCAGCACTACCAAATAAATAAATAAGATAGAATAAAAAGGGATTATGTGATGCATATTTTCAACATCTCACTTTGCTTTTCTTACCTCTCTTTTTTTTCCTGGTACTGGGGATTGAACCCAGAGCCTTGCACATTTGTATTCTACCACTACGCTACATCCTCAGCCCTTTTTAAAAATTTTATTTTGAAGCAGGATCTTGCTAAATTGCCTAAGCAGACTTGAACTTGCAATCTTTCTGCCTCAGTCTCCTAGTAGCTGGGGCTACAGAGTTATAAGCACATGCCTCACTTTTCTTAATTAGCATTTTACATGTCTGCTTATCAATCTATCCCTCTATCTTAGTCTTTCATGATGCATTTCTAAGTAATTTATAACTATAATTTTCCCCTTAACACATAGGCATGATTATCATTGAGAGTTCAAATTTTATTGTGGTTTTCTCCCTGCTTTTCTCTCCCTCTCCCTTTCTCTCTCTCTCTCTCTCAATCCCTTTCTCTCTCTCTCTCTCTCTCTCTCTCTCTCTCTCTCTCTCTCTCTCTCTCTTTCTTTTTTTTTTCGTAGTGTGATTGAACTCAGAGGCTCTGGCTAAGTTGCTTAGGGTCTTGTTGAGTTGCCCAGGCTGGCCTTGAACTTGGGATCCTTCTGCCTCAGCTTCCTGAGCCTCAGGATTACAGGTGTGTACCATCATGCCCATCAGGGTTCTTCTTTTTTATTTTAAATTGTAGCACTGGGGTTCAAACACAAGGCCACATGCATGCTAAACAAGCACTCTACCACCAAGCCACTTTTTTTCTTTTTAGTAAAATTTACATTCAGCAAAGTGGACAGAGTTTGCAAACTCATAGAATGTAACACTTAAATCCCCCAGATGGAGATACAGAACATCTATTCACCCCAGAAGGTCCCTCATATCCTTTCCTAGTCAGTCTTCACGTTTACCCACCCAGAGGCAACCCTTGCTCTGATTTTTCCCACTAATTAACTTCATATAATAGAATCTTATACTTTGTACTCTTTTGTGTAAGGCATCTTGCACTCAGCATAATATTTTCTTGTTGTTATCCAATTTCATTGTCTTAATCATCAGTTGGTTTTATTTATTTAATCTATCTATCTATCTATCTATTTATTTTAGTTGTAGATCAAAACAGTATCTTTATTTATTTATTTTATGTGATGCTGAAGATAGAACCTTACATGTGAGAGGCAAGCGCTCTAGGGCTAAGGCACAACCCCAGCCCCTAAGGGTAATATTTTTGAGATTCACCATGATGTGTGTACCAGTAATTCCTTTTCTCACTGAGTTCCATTGAATGATTATAAATGAGTTCTGTATTGTGTATCTGTTCCTATTTTTGCCTTTTTTTATGAGAGAGAGAGAGAGAGAGAGAGAGAGAGAGAGAAATTTAATATTAATTTTTATAGTTTTTGGCGGACACAACATCTTTGTTTGTATGTGGTGCTGAGGATCGAACCCCGGCTGCACGCATGCCAGGTGAGTGCGCTACCACTTGAGCCACATCCCCAGTTCTGCCTTTTTTTGAGGTTATTTTGAATCTAGCTGCTATGAACATATTGAACAAATAAAATTGTTTTGTGGGCATAAATTGTAATTTCTTTTAGAGATAGATGTAGGAGCAGAATTAATGAGTCATACAGGGTAGGTATATGTTTAGTTTTCAGGAAACCATCATATCTTTCTCCAAAGTGATTGTATGATTTTGCATGCCAACCAACAGTGCAATGAGAGCCCCAGGTTTCTTGTCAGTGTTTGCTGTTGACATCCTTTAAAGTTTTAGCTGTGTGACTGGTTGTGATGCATTCTTCATAATGACTGCATAATATTCCACAGTGTGAGTGTTTACAGGTTAGTCAGCCACCATTACATTAATGGACATTGGTTTCATTTCCAGTATGAAAATAAATGTGGATGACTTCAGTATACCTGTGCATGTGGTCTTACGCATTGATATTTTTCTTTCTGTGGGATACTTTCCTAGGAATGGGTTCTGGATCTTAAGAATACCTATATATATATATTTTTTTGTTTTTGCTTTGTTTTTAATCTAGTTTTTTAATAGGATACCTGTATTTTATTTTATTTAACTGGGATGCCCTCAAACCCTTGGGCTTCAGTGATCCTCTTCCCTCAAGGTAAGGAGTAACTGGGACTACTAGTGCTCCTCATGCTTGGCTAGGATCCCTGTATTTTTATTGATCATAAATGTTTCCATAGAACTACCCCCAAAAAGCTCATAATACTTTACATTTCTACCAGCAATGCATCAGTTCACTTTTCCATAAACCATAATAGCAAGTAATATTAGAACTGTTTTTCACTTTTATCAGCCTAATTGGAATAAAACAAGATCTCATTTTTATTTTAGTTTGCATTTCTCTACATTTGGGGCATATTCATACTCTTTTGGTCACCTAAATTTGTTCTTCAAATTAAATATTCGATTTTTCTATCGAATTGCTCAGCTTGTCAGTTTATAAATTAAACTTAACCCTTTGTCAACTGCATTTCAATATTTTTTGGTTTTTATCTGTTGAATTTGTTTATATTACTTTTTTTTCATTGCTGGAGATGTAACCCAGACCCTTGGGCACTAGGCAAGTGCTCTACCACTGAGCTAGACCCTTAGGCCCTGTTTATCCTACTTCTTGACATACAAAATATTTTTTAATATTAAAAAAATGTTTGTTTGTTTGTTTGGAGGGTAGTGGGAATTGAACTTTAGTATCTGGCTAAAAATGTGTATTTTTTAATAAATTTAAAAACCAAGGTTTTCAGTCTTGGCTAGAAAGTTATCCCTAGAAACCTAGGTGACTAGATGTATGTAACACAAAGTGTGGGGGTTTCAACAATAATGTGTTTCCAGATGCACCTGAAATCTTAGCAGCTCAAGATGGTAAGGCAGGAGGGCCACAAGTTCAAAGCTAGCAACTTAGTGAGGCCCTTAGCAATTTAGTGAGAGCTTGTCTCAAAATAAAAAGGGCTTGGGATGTGGTTTAGTGTTTAGCCCCCCTCCCAAAAAAAAAAGAAAACAATAATATTAAGTTTGTGATTTAAAAAATAATAACAATGGCTATCACTTTATACCAGGGATAAATTAATTTGAGAAGGAGTAAGAGAAAATTATTTGAAAAGTATTTAAGGGCTCACATTGATACTAGAAGTTGTAAATATGAGTTCTGTATACCTCTGTGCTCATGCAGAAGTTTCCAAAAATAAATTTCACATTAAAATTTCAATTTTGTCTTGTCCCAAAAGACAGAAGATCAGATAATCTTGGGCCTCTGTCCTCTGCTGGCCACATGGTGGCTGGGGGTGGGGAGCAGTTGTTCCCCTGTAAGGCAGGCATGCTGTTTCCATTTTGTTCAGTCCCACAAAGCCCCCTTTTTTCCCAGCACTGATTGAGGAGCCCAAAGCCACATTTCAAAGTGCCTGCACTGTTGGTTTCTTACACCATGACATATAGTCATTCCTACAGGAATGACTCAGAAATGGGACTGCAGACGCTGTGGGCTGGGGCTATGGGTGTTAAGATACCTGGCTTTTGTAAGAATTTTAGTTTGTGTCCCAACCCATGAACCTGGTGATTAAAAGACTCAGGAGCCCTGGGTAAAGTTCCTGATGGTCTCTAGATTCCAGTTCTTTTATTACTGGTCCCCTCATTTGGTCCTGACATATAATTTTGAGAAATTTCCTGATTCTCCTCCCTCTATTGAGGGTTTCTTCTGTTTTCCCTTCCTTCCTGGAAAGATCCCAAACACTTTCTGGGTCATAAGTACCACTTGAGGACTCCCTAACATTAGGCACTGACACTGACTTTGGCCTGAATTCTCAATTTCTGACTCATGGAGGCAGAGCTGCCTTTGGACCAGAGGAATCTCAAACCCAGCATGTCCAAATCCAAATGTCATGGTCTGTTCCTCCACCACCTCCTCCTCCTTTCTTTGCCTCCTGTCTCAGGGATGTTTCCCAAAGCCAAGCCATTGATCTGGGTATCCTAGACTCCTTCCTCTTTCCAACCTCTATTGTCCCTCCTGGTAGTTACCTAATTCTGCTAATTGACATTCTAAATCTGATGGATATGGCCCCTCTTCTGTTCCTATTACTACCTTGTTGAGGCCTTTTTCTTTTAACCAGACAATTGCAATGGCCTCCTTCTAACTGGTCTCCTAACCTACAGTCTTGCCTCCAGCAAATCCATCCTCCAATCCTGATGCCAGAGTGATCTGAAATGCAAATATGTTCTTGCCACTCCCCTGCTTAAAACCCACCAACTGCAGTGGTTCTGTAACAGCAGGGTAGTCTCTGATCAGGGCTGAAAGTAAGCTGTTACTACTCCTACTACTGCCACTATTAGTACTACTATTACTACTAATATAAATACTAATAATAGTAGCTAACATTTATTGATCATTTTCCATTATGCTTTCAAATGATTATCTTTTTAAAACAAATTATAGCCAATTCACAGTTTTCTGAATGATACTGCTCTCGTTTGCCTGGGGTGAAGGATAGGGGCAGAGTTACAGGCAGGGGGCACCAGGGAACTGTTCCTAGCCATCAGCAATCTTATCATATGCCCTAGAAAGTGACCATGCTGATTTAGCTTCAAGAGTTAATAGGGATTACCATAAATCTTAGGAATGAAGATTTGCTTTCCATCCCTACAAAACATCAAGGGAGGGTGTCTGTCACCTCGATCTTGAACGTGTCCATCAAGTACACCACACGTGGGAGTGTCCTTGGGCTCCTGGGGTGTACCAGGAAAGGGGAGTGAAGGACTTCTGGCATTCAGGGTCAAAAATGCTTGATCTGGTCCCTGCCTACCTCTGCTGCCTCCTGCCACTCCCCTCACAATTCTCACTTTAGTGCAACCAAACTGTATGTGATACTAATCATCACTCACTATTCCTGAGGTCTCCTATTTGCCAGGTGCTGGGCTAAGTGGCTTGCCGCAATGCTATTATCTTGGGTGAGGCTCACAACAACCTTTAAAAGAGGCAAGCCTTGTCATTTCCATTTCATAACGGAGGGAAGCGAGGCTCCCAGAGCAGTAACGGCCCAAGTATCGAGGTCACACCCCTCACCTTGACTCACTGTGCCCTCCCTCTTTTGCCTGGGTAGTGCCCATTTATCTTTGGGAGACCTGTCCCCTCCCCTAGGCTGCCCTGGGAGCCTCAGAGGTTGCACTGCAGTCACACACTGGAATCTCTGGCTCAGACTAAGTGCTTCTCAAGGCAGGGTTTGGGCCTCTTGCATCTTGGAACCCCCAGCATCTAGCACACTGCCTGGCACCTAATAGACCTCTGTAAGTGCTTGTTGAGTTGACTAAACTGAATTCCAGACGCTGAACCTTGAGGTCATTGTCCCGCTGACCAGTTTTCCCTGTCTTCACCTCTCTAGGCACAAAGCTATCTGATCTTTCCCTTCCTGCTTGGGTCCCACCTGCACCCTTTGACTTCCGGGTGAAACTCCTCTCTCATCAGCCATGCTGCCCACACTCTGGACATCTCTACTCTCTCTCATCCCCTCTCTCACCCACAGGCAGGACCCCGTATCTACTCCTCTCAATCAACTTATTTGGCTCCCCATTGGCCTTAAGTCTTTCCACTGTTTTTTTTTTTTTTTTGGTTGTTGTTGTTTGGGTTTTTTTCCCTGTCCCAAAGTTCGCTCCCCACCCCCACCCTCCAAAAAAATCTGTTTCTTTATGTCTCTTCACTAAGTCCTCCCAATCAACAGCCCACAGTGGGGTTTTCTCCTCAGAAGTGCATAACCCACAATGTGCTATTTAAACCAGTTTTATTTTGCCTTGGGTAGTCCCATTGCCTTGCCTGAAGACGTTAAAAATTTCTCCTGTCCCCAGCCTGAATCTCTGTGTCCCTGAACCCCAGCCTGCTCTGCGGCAGAGCTGGTGTGTCCAGGACAGAATGACCCTCAGAGACCCTTGACCCCCCCTCCCCCCACACCCGTCTCCTTGCCCTGCCTTCTCCTCAATTACCTGTCTCCTCTTCTTCTGGCAGCTTTGGGATTCCCGCCCCTGACTTCACCTTCATGCTGTATGGAATGAAGATTGCAAATCTGGCCTACGTCACCAAGACTTGGGTCAAGTTCTTCAAACTCAACTGCTGGACTGACTCGCGGCTCCCAGAAAAGAGGAGAATGAAGCTGAGCTCAGATATCATCAAGCACCGCAAGTCACTGCTAGCCAAGAACGTTGATAACAGGTGTGTGTTCATGTGTGTGTTTGTTCATGCACACACAATTGCTGGTGAGGGGTGCTCAGGGCATGGGGGAAGGGCTGTCTAGCCAAGAAAAGAGTAGTTTGCTCAGGTTGTGGGGAGGCCTCTTCCTTAAGGAATGGGGGAAGCAGGTGTGGGGCTTGGTGGGAGCATGGCTGGCACTCTCCCCAGGGCATCCCCCAGCCCAGGCCGCTCCTGCCCTGGCCCCCACCCTTGACTCCCACTCTACCCAGGGCTGAGTATCTTCACGGGAAGCATGGGGTAGACATGTAAGTCCAGGGGCCACATGAAACACGAGAGGGGCAGCTCCTTATCCACCTGGATTTGAACTGCACAAAGGTGCTGACCCTGAGGCTCCAAAACGGAGGAAAAAAACCTGTTACCTTCACTCACCTATTTCTACTCTGCCGGACACCCCATTTTGCCTTCTACGATGGTGACCAGGAGCTTCCCTGCCCACCGGGCCCAGGTGAGTAGCTTTCCAAAGGGAAGAACTCTAGTGGGCAGGGCTTGTCCTAGCAGGGCTGCAGCTTTGGAGCACACACTCTGGCTGTCCAGTGGTCTTCTCTCGTGATGGGGCCGACTGGGTGAGTGTCGGGGTCAGCATGTTGGTGGGAGGGTCCCTGCCTTTCCTCCCCCCTCCCATTCACTCAGCCTTCTTCCTGCAGGTGAATGCTATGAGTTGCATGTGCACTGTAAGACCAGTTTTGTGGGCTACTTCCCAGCCATGGTGCTCTGGGAGCTGCTGGGACCTGGGGAGTCAGGTTCAGAAGGAGCTAGCACTTTCTACATTTACCATTTCTTGGCTGCCGTCACCCACAGCCATCTGGATGCACAATTGAAGCCCATGACTCCCTTCAAGTGCACCTGTATCACTAGAAACCCTGTGTTGACCCACCAGACAGAGGAAGGAGAAAGACCTGACCCTCCTCTGGGCTCAGAACCTTTTTTTGCCTAGGAAGCAAATTTCAGGAGAGTAGCAGGTCCAAGGACAGTATGAAAACATTTTTTTAAGAAGTGTTTTCACTGTGTAATGGATTATCAGGCAGCCCATTATAGACCGACACACCTCTCTCTCTCTCTCATAGCATTGGGGATAAAAACCATGCATGCTAAGCCCATGTTCTACCCAGCCCCCTCTCTTCTCTTTTTAAATTAAACAAAAATTTGTGGTACTGGGAATTGAAATCAGGGACAATTTACCACTGAGCTATAGCCCCAGTCCTTTTTATTTTGAGACAGGGTCTTGCTAAGTTGCTGAGACTGGCCTTTAACTTTTGATCCTCTGTCTCAGCCTCCTGAGGTGCTGGGATTATTGGCATGCACTGCCACACCCAGATCTCTCTATTTTTTAAAACAACTTTACTGAAATAATTCGCATATTATACAGGTCAGTGATTTTTAGTATGTTTATAGATATGTGCAATCATCATTACAGTCAGTTTTAGAACATTTTATTATGCCAAAGGAGAGACCCAATACCCTTCAGCTACCACCCTTTTATCACTTACTCACCTGCTCAGTGCTTAGCAGCCACTCACTTTATCTCTGTCTCCATAAATTTTCCTATGCTGGACATGTCATGCAAGTTGACTCATGTGTAAACATCCTTTCGACATAGCTAGCTAGTTACAAAATACTGTAGGACCTTCACAGTTAGATAATTGTTCACTTTTTGTTAACAATATATAGGTGCGAGGTGCAGTGGCATATGCCTATAATCCCAGTGACTTAGGAGGCTGAGGCAGAAGAATTACAAGTTTGAAGCCAGCCTCAGCAACTTTGTGAGGCCCTAAGCAAATTACTGAGACCCTGTCTCAAAACCAAAATTAAAAAGGGCTGGCTGGGGATGTGGCTGAGTGGTAAAGTGCCCCTGGGTTCAATTTCTGGTACCCCAAAACAATAACTATATATATACACATATAATATAAATTAATCTGGAAGCCTGCATACCCCCCAAAATTAACATTGGCTGTCCCAGGATGGTAAAAATGTTATTATAATTTTTTTGCCAGATTCTTTTTTAATAATGAAAATGTATTATAAATAATATTTTTTAAATATTCCAAGTATTGGGTTTTCCAAAATTGGTCCAGCCTTGGACAGAGCAGCCCCATGAGCTAGTGAGCTCCATGTCCTTGGGCAGAAGCTGCCGACCACCCTTTGGCAATGGCATCACAGAGGTCCTTGTGCATCCTCCATGGAGGGGCATTCCCAGATTTTTGAAGGTGACAAGTTCAATGTTTATGACAGCATTTCCCCCCACTTCTGCAGTACTAAAGGCTATGACTTGAAGCTAAGTATGGCACTGGGGACAGACTACCCACCCCCACACCTCAGGCAGCTGCTCCCCATCCTTCTTCAGGGAACAAGTGTCTTCACTGCCCCAAAGGAAATTTCTGAGATAAAGTAAGTGCCTCCCCTCGGTACCACACTCCCGTCTTCTCTCTCCCTGCTGGCCTCTTCCTGTTGCTTTGGATGTCTGTCCAGCCTCCCAGGCTCTAATCCTTCACCTTTGCTGAGCATGCCCACTTGCCAGGTGCTGTTCCAAATGGGTCTTGCCCATTCTGGTGGGGAACAGTGAGCACTGATCATTTCTTTTATTTTATATTGTACATTCCATATTGTTGTGAGTGCTTTGAATAACTCACATAATGCTAAAGTAAAACCAAAGCAGGACAAGGGGATGAATTGGTGATGTTTTACAGAGAGCAGTCAGTCCTGGCCTCTTTGAGGAGGTGACATTTGAACAGAGAATGACATTTGAATGAGGTTAGGGTGTGAGTCATGGAAGGAGGATCTGGGGGAGAATGTTTCCACCATAAGGTTTACCATGGATACTCAAGTCAGGTCTGAGGTTGGGTCAAGGACATCAGAGGAAATAAGAGTTGGGGCTCCCTTTTTCAAGGCCTCTTACCCCATCCATTTCTCTGTCCTTCTGGTCATCTCTGCTTCCTGGTGTGTTCCTAGTTGCAAATGGGAGAGGGTAGATACTCCTGGTGATGGGGGTGCTTGACCTGTCCCTTTCCTGCCCTTCCCACTTCCTCTCCCAAACATCATTGCCAGGGCCCAGCTGGAGACAGCCCTGATGTGGAGGAACTATGAGGTGAAACTCTGCTGCTGTACCTAGAGGAGCTGCGAATGGAGCATGACATCCGGCACTATGACCTGGAATCAGTGCCCATGACCTGGGAACCTGTCAACCAGAACCCCAGCCTGCTCACACTGGAGATTGGGGCTCAGATCAGGTGCAGAGAGGGCAGGCTCAAGTTAGCCAACCTGTATAGGCCATTTCTAAATACAGGGCAAACCTAGAAGAAGGATGAAATGGTTCCTGTCCCAGAGAGGTCAGCAAGGGGTAGGGTGGGCATCTTTTGTCCAAAATGGTGTCAGAGAAGGACATTGGGATTTTAATCTAGACTTTGCTACTACTCGCTGTGTGATCTTGGGCAAGATCCTTGCTTTCTCTGAGCCATAGGTCCCTTATCTAAAAAGCTTTGAGCTAGACTGGATAATTCTTAGGGCCCTTTCTAGCTCACAGATTTTGAATGTGTGTACCTTAGACCAGAATTACCCATGAGAATGAATTTCTGCACACAAATGCAGGTGGGAAGAGAGAACAAGGATGATCAGGGCAAGATGACTATAGAAGATGAGTTTTAACAAGATTTTAAAGGCAGTATAGAACTGAGCTGGTGAGAGGGCAGCTGAGTAGAGTGGGAAGTAGCTGCCAGGCCTTAAACTAGCACCCTGGAGTTCTGCACCTATGAACAGCTTGGGAAAGTTGTCTCCTTCCTCTCCCCACAACTCCTGTCTGGTGGGAGAGGAAGGGGAACAGGGAAAACGCAGTTCTCTGAGTCTTGGGTTAGAAGGTCAGAGCCTCAGGTTTCATCCCTCAGAGGTCTGGAGAGCCTGGGGGTTGGGTCCTTCAGTGACCATGCTTGGGACAGAAGCTTGCTAAAGTTTACACCCTGTAGGTTCCTGGTGTGACTGAGAGCTGTCCCTCAGTTCTGTGGGGAGACCACCTGTTTGCCCTTCTGTCCTCTGAGACACACCAGGAGGACCCCATCACCTATAAGGGCTTCGTGCACAAGGTAGAACTGGACTGTGTCAAACTGAGGTTTTCCATGAGGTGGGTGTGGGGGGAATGCTTCTTCAGTCTTCTCCCTCAGGCCAGGGGAGACGAGAGGCTTTCTCCTAAGATGAGTGGATCCCAAGCACAGGGCAGGGACTTTTCTTCCAGGGAACTTTGAGTTAGAGAGAGCTTTTATGGAAGTCTTGGAAAGAGGGAGTGGAGCAGAGGAAGGTGGAGGGAGGTCCTGGCTTTTTACTGCCTGGCCCACCTAACTGGAGCTCCTCTACCTTTCTCCCTATCCAAAGCCTCCTGAGCCGATTTGTGGATGGGCTGACCTTCAAGGTGAACTTCACCTTCAACCGCCAGCCCTTGTGGCTCCAGCATCAGGCCCTGGAACTGACAGGGCGCTGGCTGCTGTGGTCCATGCTTTTTCCTGTGGCCTCCCGTGGGGTCCCGCTGCTGCCTTCAGAAGCGAAGCTCAAGTGAGACTGAGGGCAGGGGACTTCAAGGCTGGTTGGGTTGTGGGCATTGGGGATGGAGTCCTAGAGGCCTCTGGGATGCTAGATAAGTTGAAGTTCGGATTTCTGGCCTCCCTGCCAGGCTGTATGACCGGAGTCTGGAGTCAAACCCAGAGCATCTGCAGGCCACAAAGCACATTGTTATGGGCACCACACGTCTAGCCCCCTACATCATCTTTGGGCCTCCAGGCACTGGCAAGACCATCACATTAGTGGAGGCCATTAAGCAGGTGAGGCTTGATTATAAACCTGGGACCTATATCCTTGACTCCCCCAGGTGGAGTGGTTCTGGCCAAATTCTGCTTTCTTTCATCACCCTGAAAGTTCTTACTTCTCAGCAGCCATCAAAAGGAGGTGGGGAGGGCTGGGGCTGTAGCTCAGTGGCAGAACACTTGCCTAGTATGGGTGAGGCACTGGGTTTAATCCTTAGCATCACATAAAAATAAATGGATAAAATAAAGGCATTCTGTCCATCTACAACTACAATTTTTTTTAGAGGTGGGGTGCTAGAGTCAATGTGGCTGTTGAGCACTGTTGGGTAGGTTGGGCACTGTGTGGCTCTTGGAGTGACCTTTTGCATTTTGGTCTTCATAGACTTGTGTGTTTATTGCAGTTGTTGTCCCACGTCAAAGTGTTAATTTGAGTAGCAGGGCTCCAGGATAGAACTTGTCTTTTATATCACTGCCTCCCTTAGCTGTGGGAGGCAGATGCTGCACTGCCCCAGTGTGAGTCACCAGAGTTTGTGAAGGTGCTTCCCACACTCTACCTGTCCGCATCTCAGGTGGTGAAGCACTTGCCTGAAGCTCATATCCTAGCCTGTGCTCTGTCCAACTCAGGTGCTGACCTTCTCTGTCAGCGGCTCCGGGTCCACCTGCCCAGCTCCATCTACTGCCTCCTGGCCTCAAGCAGGGACATCCACATGGTACCTGAGGACATTAAGGTAAGGGAAGTGCAGAGGGTCAAGGGATGGCAGATGTCTGGGAGACACTAAGGGTAAACCAGAAAACTAGGGAGACTTGGATCCTAACCCTTGGGTGGGTGAGAACCCTCCCTAGGCCTCAGTTTCCTTGTCTATAAAGTGGCCCATTGCCAGAGTGAGGGTGGGAATTGGTAGAGCCAAGCTGATGTCTCATGTTGCTTCACAATCCACAGCCCTAGTTTAATGGGGATGCGAAAAAGGGGGAGTATGCGTTTCCTGCCAAGAAGGAACTGCAGGAATACCTCATCTTAATTACCACTCTCATCACAGCCAGCAGGTGGGAAGTGTGTTTGTAAATAAAAGGGTAGTGGGCTGGGAAGATGGGGAAGGGTTCTCAGTGGGTGAGTGAGGGACCAGATTGGGTGAGCATTCAGGTTTGGTAGTTGGGTGCCTGGGGATGACCAGCCTGGCCTGACACCTCCCAGGTTGGTGTCGGCCCAGTTTCCCATCGATCACTTCACACACATCTTCATTGATGATGCTGGCCACTGCATGGAACCTGAGAGTCTGGTGGCCATAGCACGTGAGTGGCTCAGGGTGGGCTGCAGGTGTGCCACCCTGCATGGGGAGATCCCACCACTTACCTTTCTCCTCATACCACCCTTGCCTTCTAGGACTGATGGAAGTTAAGGAAATAGGCAATTCAGGAGGGCAGCTGGTGCTGGCTGGAGACCCGCAACAGTTGGGACCTCTGCTGTGGTCCCCACTGACACAGAAGTATGGGCTGGGGTACTCGCTGCTGGAATGGCTGCTCACCTACAATGTCCTGTACAAAAAGGGCCCTGATGGCTATGACCCTCAGTTCATAACCAAGCTGTTACGCAACTACAGGTATCCCCACACCCTCATCTCTTTCCACTGCTAACTCATGCCTTTGCACCCACTATGCCCCAGCAGGAGGCTCTGGTCTGCATTCCTCATTACTGGTGCTCTGCACCTCTGTGATGCAGAAAGGACTATAGACTGGAAGGTCAGAGGCCTCCTTTAGCTAGTGGTTTCATTCTGTACTAGTGAGATTATCTAGATATGGGGGTGGTCAGACACAAGGATGTTTCTGATGTCTGTCTCAGATGGCATTTCTAAGCAATGCAAGGAGAAATGAGAAAATGAATAGTTTTTCATAAACATTATCAAATTAGAGGGCTAGGCAGGATTGTTTGTTTTGCAGTGGTGGGGATTGAACCCAGGCTCTCACACAAGCTAGGCAAAAATTCTACCACTGAGTTACATCCCCAGCCCTGTTTTGTTTTGTTTTTTTAACAGTCTCTTTGTTGCCCAGGCTGGCCTCAGGCAGTCCTCCTGCCTCAGCCTCCTGAATGGCTAGCTGGACCTACAAGCACACAGAACCACACCCTGTTTATATACTTCTTTTACTGAATAAGTTTAGACATTAAAAATGCTTGGATGAGTACCATATAGGACAGTTGCAGAAAGGAAATGTTATTGTGTCATTACTTCTTTTATTTTTGGATTTAACATATTATATCAAATAAGGGTAATGCTAAGTGATACATTGTTTTTGCACTGCCCTTCCCTGGCAAAATTGAAAGCTGAGTCCCTAATTTCTTGGTTTCTTTTCTTTTTTTTTTTTCTTTGAGGGGTAGGGTGTGCCAGGGATTGAACTGGGCATGTGACCACTGAGCCACATCTCCAGGCCTATTTTTGTCTTTTTTAGAGACAGGGTCTTACTGAGTTGCTTCAGTGCCTTGCTTTTTGCTGAGGCTGGCTTTGAACTGGTCATCCTCCTGCCTCTGCCTCCCAAGCCACTGGGATTGCAGGCATGCACCACCATGCCTGGCAAATCTTTGTTTTTAAAAGTAATTTGAAAAAAATAATAATAATTTCACTGGTCACTAGATCCCTATAGACCCACAAGTTCTGCTTTATGTGGTGTGCAATGCCTGGCAGGAGAGTTTGCAGGTGAATGTGTCCTGCTATGCAGGAAGCAGGAAGCAAGATGGTCATGTGTGGGCCTAAAACCTGTCCCCCCAGGGCAGGACAAAAGTAATGCAGGTCTTGGTCTAGCTCTCCCTCCCTCCTTCCTCCCAGGTCCCATCCCACCATCCTGGACATTCCCAACCAGCTCTACTATGATGGAGAGCTGCAGGCCTGTGCAGATGTGGTGGATTGAGAGTGCATCTGCTGCTGGGAGGGTCTGCCTCAACAGGTGAGGCTGGACAGAGCAGGGCTCAGGCCCCCACCCCCATATCTTGACTGTTTACTGAAGGTAGGAAAAGGCTCGACTGGACACCAGGGTTCCCTCCAGTTGTCACCTTGGCCTGAGCTTCCTTATTCCCTGCAAGGTTTTTGGACTGGGAGGGAAGGGAAGCAGGGAAGTCCAGCTGAGGGTTTCTTCTGACCCTGTGACCAGGGATTTCCTATCATCTTTCATGGTGTGATGGGCAAAGATGAGTGTGAGGGCAATAGCCCATTCTTCTCCAACCCTGAAGAAGCTGCCACGGTGACCTCCTACCTGAAGCTGCTCCTGGCCCCTTCCTCTAAGAAGAAGAAAGCCCGCCTGAGCCCACCAAGTGTTGGAATCATCTCACCATACTGGAAGCAGGTCAGGCCCTCAGTTCCCAGCAAGGATGGGTCCTCCCCCAGGTGATACCTCTCGAACACCTCTGGCTTCTGCTGGCCCTATATCTCAGAAGAGTGCAGAGGTGAGCTGCCTCCTCCCTCTTTGCTCCCTAGCTCCTTGGCCTCCTTCCTGCCTGGTTCCTCTTGAATTGAGGTGACTCAATAAGAAAAAGATGCCTTTCCCTTCCCTCCAGGTGAAAAAAACCCCCATTATTGCATCACCAAACTTGACAGGGAGCTTTGGGGACTGGATGACATAAAGGACTTGAAGGTGACACACTACTCCACATTCACTCTCACCTTTGTACCCTTCTTTTTCCCAAATCAGAGACCTCAGCTCCTATGCCACTGCTTTAGTCTGGCCCATGTCCCTGTCCTACCTCCACTGCCTTGGGACAGAACTGGGTTTTTCTCCAGCCTGTTGCTCCTCAGAGCTCCAGCTTATAGTTCTGGCATGGAATCAGAAAGCCTGCATGTTTAACAAGCTCCCACATCACTGTGATAGGGCAAAGACTCAAACCTGCCCTAAGAATGAAGTCCAAATGCCACAGCCTACTCCCGCCTGTCATGTGATATTGTTGCCTCATCTCCACCCTCAGTAGCTTACCACTTGCTCTGAGGTGGTGATTTGAAGCTCTTAGTACACAGAAAAATCACTTGGAGGGCTTTTAAAACTGCCAGGGCTCCTTCCAGCCAATTAACACTGCTATGGGGGGAAGCTGAGCCAGGGCACTAGTATTTTTTACATCTCCTCAGGTACAAGCCTGAAACCTACTCTTTTGAGATTTGGAGACCTCTGCCTTGAAAAGTTCTGATCAGGAGGTCTGGGTTAGGGCCCAAGGTTCTATAGTCTTAACAAGTACTTGCTGATTATCTCCAGAAAGTTTCAGAAACACTGTTTGTGGTTACTGTGTTCTTTGCAACACTGTTTGCTTTGTTCTGATGGCTTTACAGGCCCGATCCCAGAGCTGGCTTCATTCTTGAGGTTTGTGCTTCCACAGCATGCCTCCTGTCCCCTGTGGCAGCACTCACATGTTAGAGTCTGTAAACAAGTCAGGATATCACCTGGCATTTTGCCAGAGAAATGTTAGAGTCTGTAAACAAGTCTGGATGGCGCCTGGCAAAATGCCAGAGGGAGTGGTTTGTGAAGTAAGGCCAGCGAACCATTAAGTTTGGAGATTATTTATTGGTTGACTGCTGTATCTATTTTATGCTAATTAAGATAAGCTGTGTGGAATGTATAAATACCACTCCTGTCCTACAATAAACGGCTCCTACTCCTGCTGTATCAAGGTACACAAGTTGTTCGTCACCCCCTGGTTATTTTGCCCAGCCAGCCGGGCTGTGGCACTCGCCCACTGATCGACAATTGCCCAGTGTACCCTCCTTGCAGCTCAAGCTCCATGGGGCAGACATTGCCCCTTAAGTTCCCCTTGAACCCACCTATTCTCATGCTCTTCCTCTATCTCTTCTAGGTGGGCTCTATGGAAGAATTCCAAGGCCAAGAACACAGCGTGGTCCTGATCTCTACTGTGCAAAGCAGCCAGCTGCTTTTGTGCACTTTAACCTGGGTTTCCTTAAGAACCCCAAGGTTGGAGGGCTGGTGGGTGTGGCAGGAATTCTTCCTTCCTCTGGCCCTTCCTTCCCATGACCACACCACTTCTTCCTTCCAGAGGTTCAACATGGCTGTGACCCAGGCCAAAGCTTTGCTCATCATAGTGGGAAACCCCCTTCCCTTGGGCCATGACCCTGACTGGAAAGCTTGAGCATTGCTGCCCTGTAATCCCTCTTGGTGGCCACAAGTCCCAGCTTAGGCAGGTATATCTTCATTAGTACCTACTTATGGCTCAATCCTCAGGATCAGTTAATCTTCATAAAACCTCCATCTTATTTGTAAGTGAGCTGACATTCAGAGCTTTAGCAACCAAGGCTCAGATGTGGCAGGCCCAGGCCTGGCCTCCAGCCTGTGATGGTACTCCTCATCCAGGCCTGCGCAGCTCTGTGTGCCAACACCTCTGTACCCCACAGATTCCTGGAGTTCTGTAAAGAAAATGGAGTGTATACAGGGTGTCCCTTTCCTGCCCAACTGGACCTATAGAACGGACAGAACTTACTTCAAGATCTGAGCAGGCTCAGCCCCTCTATCTCAGGTATGGCTGGGCCAGGGTGGGCCAGGCAGGGGACAGTGGTGAAAGAGAAGGTAAAGAAGACAAAGCATACGTCCTTTCTTTCTAGGGCCCCATGGTCATGACTACCTCCACCAGGAGCAGGAGAGTGAAGGGGGCCTGTCCCTGCAAGTGGAGCCTGAGTGGAGGAATGAGCTCTGAAGACACAGCTGCCTGCCTTCTCACACCAAGCCAAGCCTTAGCCCGCTGCACCCAACCCTGAACCAGAACCCAGCTGAGCTGCCCCTCTAAGGGACAGGAAGGCTGGGGGAGGGTGTTTACAAACAAGCCATTCCACCCCTTCCCCTGCTGGGAAGAATAACACATCAAGCTGCTTGTTAGCATTGTTATGGGGGAAGGGCGAGGAAGAAAAACTCTGAAAAAAAATCTTGTTCTATGCAAAAGCCTCTTGATCATGTCACCTCAGCTTGGCCCCAGCTTCCTTTCTCCCCAAGCTGACGTGCAAGAGGGTGAGACTGTCACACCCAGTCCAAGGCCACATCTCCTCACAGCCTCCATGTCCAGGGGAGAAAACTCAATAGGCAGGGAAGCCACCCACCGTTTTCTAAGTTTAGTCCAGGCTAGAGACCATGCTCCTCACTTGTCTCACAGACCGAGCCAGGCATGATCTCATCTCTGCTCTAAGATTCCACCCTTCCACCCTAGTCATGCCTTTGCCAACAGGGGGCCAGTCTGGCAAGCAACTTGGAAATTAAGAGAGAGATTGTACTCTGGGCTTGCAGCCAAGATAGGAACCAAACAAAGGAAACAGAAAGCTGCCACAAATGTGTTGGAACCTGTGGCCTTTATTCATGCCCCCCAACAAGTGCAGTCAGAGACAAGGCCCCTGCCCAAAGGAGAAACTCCAATCCACCAACCTTAGAAATGCTCCTCTGAGCCAGAAGTATATAAAGTGCTGGTGTGTGACCATCCTCTGGGGAAGGCCAAAGGGAGCAAGAGCCCTACCCCTGGACCAAGGCAGAAGGTTGAGGGACTGCTCAAGAAAGGCAGGGCACAGACCCAGCTCCCAGAGGACAGGGAGGGAGGGCAGGCCCGCCACCATTCTGGGGGCTAGGGAAACGATGCAGTCCTGGGCAAGAGGGAACTGGAAAAAGGAGCCTTCACCATGGAGTCCTAAGGGTGGAGCTCAAGTGTGGGTGGGTGATCCCTAAGCCCCTGTGAAGGAAAGGGGCATCCGGAGCCGTGGGGATCTTAGAGAATGATCTAGCCCCTCCGGCACTTATTGTTGCAGACCTGGAGGCCAGCTCAAGTGGCCATCTTGAAAACCTCCAGCACTCCCTCCTTGGCTTTGGCAGAGCACTCAAGGTAGCCAAAGGCACTGATATGATTTGCCATATTCCAGCCTTCCTCAGATCGAACAGGATCCTGAGAAGACAGAAGATAAGGCAGAGGAAGCTGGTGGCTAGGTGCACCTCTCACCTCATCACCCATAAGTATAGTAACTCCTCCAGCCCTGAGCCCACAAAGCATCCAGGCCCTGGCTGCCCCAGGCAGGTATCTAAACCTCATGTTTACATTCAAAGTTGTTCCCAGATTAGCCCCTCCTCTCCCACCTAGTCGCAGACCCTATGGTACACATATGATTTGCCTGAATGTGTGTCGGCTACCTCCTAAATGACCTACCTTCTCCATCATCCCTCGAACCCATCCTCTGCCTGCTGTCCCAGTTTAATACCTGCCTTATATAATTATCCTCTCAAGATAGTCTCTATTCCATACCCTGGCAGCTTCCTGTAATAAACTCTTCCTCTGGTCAGTGGGCCACTAAGTGAGACCCTGAATAAGCCAGCTCCCTCATGCCCTAAGCCTTTCTTCAGACATTGATGATGCCCTTCCTCCCCAGGTACCCTGATGGCGCAGTCTGCATACCCCAAGTGAAACATAACCTGTCTCCCTGTGGACAAGGACTTCCTTATTCATCTTAGTAGCCCCAATTCCAAAGACAGAATAATAAACTGGAATAAATGAAAATGCCAAGCGACCTTGGACAAGTCACTTCATTCTCTGATCATCTGATTTGATACTGAGGTTTCTTCTGGTTCTTAGCAGGGCACACACATGGGAAAGAAAGAGGTAGATATCACTATCACTGCTTAACACAGGACAGTTGGCTGGAGAGAGAGCTCCTTTCTGCCCCAGCCTGAAACCCCTCAGAGGGCACCTTCCTCCCCAAAGTTCCCCATCACGTAGCCCCACCCACCTTCTTCATCTTAGCCAGCTCTCTCCTGGTATGCTCATCTTGCCTCAAGTCCTTCTTATTTCCCACTAAGATGATGGGCATGTTGGGGCAGAAGTGCTTCACCTCCGGAGTCCACTTCTCATGAACGTTTTCTGCACAGACATGTCCCAACAGGTACCTCAGCTTTAGCACGTGAGCCCTGGTCTTCCTTCCCATAGAAGTCTGAGGCTGATGGTCTCCTTCATACCTCAAAACTCCATCCCTTGTAGCGTATCCTCCCCCAAGCCCTTCCAAACACCGTAGATGCCACAACAAAAGAGCCAGCAGGGCCTGAGTGGCCCTTGTGACTCCATCCCCACAGCCTCAGAAATGGCTGACTCCAAAGGGTCTCCACCTCCTCTCTTCAAAGTCCTCACCCAGGCTGTCAGGGCTGTAAATGGAGATGCACATGAGGATGACATCTGTGTCAGGATAGGAGAGGGGCCACAGACAGTCATAGTCTTTTTGCCCTGCTGTGTCCCACAAAGCCAGCACCATCTGACAAACGGGCAATGCATAGCTGACCCCAAGGGCCCCAACATGCTACCCAGAGATCCTCTCAAACCACTGGTCCTTCTGTGTGCCAGGCACCATATTAATCACAGTCACAACAAACTCAGATGAGTTTTTCTTAAATGATCTAAGATGTAAACTGGATGTACTCGTGCATACCTATAAACCAGCAATGAGGGAGGCTGAGGCAGAAGAATCGAAAAGTTCAAGGTCATCCTGGGCAACTTAACAAGATGCTGTCTCAATTTGTTTAAAAACGTAAAAAGGGCTGGGGATGTAGTTCAGTGGCAAAGTGCTGCTGGGTTCAACCCCTAGTAATCCCTCTCCCACAAAAATCACTAAAATGTGTTTGACTTTTGTGATCTCAAATGAATTGCTATCATGAATACCACTTTAATCCTCACACTCCTTTGGGGTAAGTCATGCCATCATCACCATTTTGTGGCGGTGGGGAGTTTAAACCCTGAAGCAAAGGGATTTGGCCCTGATTACAAAGTGAGTATGTGGTAGAACCAAAAAATATATCCAGGTTTTCTTTGGGTACTGGGTATTAACTCAGAGCCTCACACATGCTAGGCAAGTATTCTACCAATAAGCCACACTCCAGCCCTTTTTATTTTAGATAGGGTCTGGATAAGTTGCCTACACTGACCTCAAACTTGTGATCAATCTTCCTGCTTCAGCCTCCTGAGTAGCTGGCATGATGGGCATGTAACACCACATGTGACTATATCCAGGTTTTCTAAAAGAGCAGTTTCATTTCTCAAATTTTACTTGTTCCCACAGGAAAATAAAAAAAAGATGTGAGTGGGTGGTAAGGAAGGACATACTACGTGACCAGGAACAGGGTTCTAAGGCAGGATGGAAAAGGGCTCTTGGCCTTACCTGCTTGCCATCCACCTCAATGTCTGCAATATAGTTCTCAAAGACAGTAGGGAAGTAGACCTCTGGAAACTGATCTGTGCTGAAGACGATGAGGAGGCAGGTCTTTCCACAGGCTCCATCCCCCACAGCCACCAGCTTCTTTTTTATTGCAGCCATGGCTGGGATGGGCAAACAAGAGGCATTAGGGATTTGGGAGAAAAAACAAACAAACAAACAAAAAATAGTAGTCCAGAAACTGCTCTGTGGCCTCCAAAACCTCTTCACAAACCTGGGCAAAGAAAGAGAAAACAGAAAAGGGGGTTGTTTCGGCACATTCTTGCCAAGCACCAATTTTGTAGGAAATAGAGTTTAAGATTCCTAATTTCTGGGGCAGGGACAGGTCTTCTCCAATGGGTTAAAATATAGCAGTGGGAGGTGGAAGAACCCACTTGGGAACCAGAAAACATGACTTTCAATGTTGTCCACTCAACTGAGGGGAAACATTCAGCAAGGTGTTCAGGGATGCCTCCAAAAGAGCCAGCTTTTATCTGCTTTGCATATTGGAGTCATGAGACAGACTTCATTTGTAACAAGATTTTGATACATTTAAGGTTTAATAATTGCTAAGGTGTAATCTAGAACAGATTGTCCCTCAGCTTGAGACATGCCTGCCTAGTCACAAACAAGGAGTCCCTGTACAAAACCAGATACTAGCAGAACCACTTACTGGGTGACTGATAGGTAAGAGAAGGAATATTTATAAAGCCCCCAGGTGCCCTCTCTTTGTTGGGTATTTTGACAAAAATTATTTCCCTCAGGTTCCAGTGGCTTTTTAGGTGAATGGGGCACTTCCCATTTTGACCAACAAGGAAAAACACTAAGGGTTAGATAATCAGAGTGTCAAGGACAGCACTCAAAGCAGGGATGTATGCCTTCAGAGTCTCTGCCTTTCTACATGTCACCTCAGATGTGTAAAGAAGAGCAGGAGGAGGAAAGCCCAGACAAAAGACAGAGGCAGCAGCCAGCAGCTTCTCTGACCCATCCCACCCGGTCGGTCCCCAAAGCCTGGAGTCACACAAAGGAGGTTCAGTCCAGGCAGTGCCCACAACTCACATTCAGGCAGCCTGCCTTCCTCCCCACTTCCTCCTGGGCCTGGTGGCAACACTAGGTTACTCCGCCCTCAGTAGGGAACAATGACTACACTATAGGGAGTCACTCATCCACCACAGCAGAGCGACAGAATAATCCACTAGAGAATCACCTTTACCCACTCTGGAACAGCCCCTTCCTCCCTCTATCCAGCTCACTTTTATGCCCTGCCCACCCCTCCCTGTGACTCAGGGCAAGGAGTCAGCTTCCCAGTGTTAGCATTTGTCCCTAGTCACCAACACACATGAACAAGCAGTTAATCACACCTGCAGTTCATCACACCTTCACAGCTCCCCTCACTTCCTCCTTCCCCAGGGAGGGAAGCCAAACTCCACCCAGCTAGATTCCCCAGCGCTGCAGTCAGGGAGAAAGAGAGGGTGGGCTCTGGAGCTGAAATGAAATCTAGGCTGTTGGGAAGAGCGAGGGAGCTAGAGCCTGGGCTGGGAGGAGCCACAAAAGAAATGACAAATGAGGACCAGTGCCTGCACCAACTAGGCAGGGAGCACAGAGTATGGTAAGTAACCTGATCTCTGCCTCAAACCTAGGTTTTCCTCAGTCCCACATCCTGTCATGCTGGGCTGAGCTCTTCTAGTTCCTGCATCCCACCACTTCACACTATATAGCCTGGGTCTGCTTTTTGGGAAGCAGGATACTCCAGCCCCAGGCTGTTTCTCTTCTACAGTGGGATGCTAGGTGGCCCCTCCCTCTCCTCCACTTACACATTCAGAAAACTGGGATGTGGGGGAAGAGGATATGAGTCACTGAGAATTTATAGGAGCCACTCTCCAGATCACAAAGGGGCTCTTCCTGATTCCACAAATGACAGGGAAGATGTGCCCTGCCAGCACATCCCTGTCTACCTAGGTGACTGACTCTAGGATTTCTTCCAACTCCCCCACCTACTCCCATTAGTTCAACTCATTCAGCTGTGTAAACACGGACTGGGTTAACTCCCACCCAGGCAGTGCGGATACAGAGCAATCACTAGTGATCTACCAGTTACTTAGGCAAGAGTGCACCACTGCCATCCCCCAGCAAGGCAACTGGCACCAGATGGTGGGAGGCAGAGGCCAGAACTTCAGGACAAGGACAAGAATTAAGTGACCAGGAACCCACAGCTCAGAAGACTTTCCCTCCAGGCTGTGGTTGGGTCAGAAGAGCAAGCAGTCCGGGCCAGGCCAGGACACAAGGCCCAAGGCAAGAGGGCATGAACAACAGTTCCCTGTGAGAGACTGCCACAGAGGAACTGCCCCACTGACCCTAAAAGGTGCAACTAAACCCCACGCAGAGACTGAAGTGGAGCTGGAATGGAGGAGCCTGGAACTTCTGGCTCCTCCCCTGAGACAAGATATGTGGATATGTAGCTCATTCTCTTGATTTTCCTGAAGATCCAGTGGGCCTCCTACCAGGCTCACTCCCCCTGAAGTTTGGGAAAGACTCACTCTTCAGTGACATCTCTTTCTCAACTTTAAAGCCAGAACTGAGAGAACTCTGTGCCCCGGACTCCCCAGCCGACACCCCTAAAATAAATCTTTAGCCTAGCTGGGGAGTGTGGAGGGTAGATTTCTTCACACACTCACATGAACAAACACACTAACACACACGGGCTGGATCCTTCCGGGTATCCCCTACCCCAGGCAATCTCCAAGGACTGTCGATGGCAGCGTCGTCCAACCTCCACCGAGCAGTGGCAGCCCCCAAGGGTCACACTGTGCCCTTATTAGAGCCATTCCACCATCCGGGCCTGGGAGAACTCCCAGCCCATGCCCAGCAGCCCAGGCCAGGTCCGCGCTGGGCCATCCAGCCTGGACTAGCCAGGGCCTCTGGGCTAGCCAGGGAGGGAGATCAAGGCCGCCCCCTTATTCCGCGGAGGAGACTCAAGGAAGCCCGGAGGGAAGGGAAAGGGCTCTGTTCTGGACCTCAGCAAAAGAGAGCCCCTGCCAGGCCGCTCCCGGGGCCCCTCGCTGCAGTCCAGGGAGGAGCCCAGCAGGCCTGACCCCAGCGCAGCCCTTCCAAGGGGAGGGAACGCGGTCCGCACTCCGGCCAAAGCCCCCTCGCCTACCCCGCCTGAGCTCCCTGCGAGTGGAGAGGAGGAAAGTGTTCTCCCGGGAACTGTGACACCCTTCTCCCCCTGCCCTGACCCCAGTACCTTCCGCTCTATCGCCTCCAGGTGCGCGGGCCGGTGCTGGAGTCTGAGACTGACCCTAGGGGCCAGGGCCCGCCCCGCCCTCCTTCAGCGCCAGGGCGGGGAGGGCGGGCCAGCAGGGGGAGGGTCGGCCCGGTGGCGGCCCTTGGCCCATCACCGGCCCCAGCCCCAGGCGGCCACAGGTCGCCTTGGCTGCGGCTGGAGGATTGGGGGCGCCTGTCCCGGGCTGGGGGAGAGGCTGGAAGGAGAGTCGCAGTGAGCTGCCAGGACTGCAGAGGAGTGGGCGGTGACCGGAGTGGGTGGGACCCCGGAGGACTCGGCCTCTGCCCCGCCTTCCAGCCCCTAGGGGCAGATGGGCGTCGGGAAAGTTGAGAGGCGCTTGGGGTGGCCTCAGGGAGGGCAGCTGCTGCCCTCCCGCGGCCAAACAGCACCTGCTCCTGCCCCACCTGGGCGGTCGCGGGAGGCAGGACAGGGAAACCCGGGAGCCCACGCGGGAGATGGAGTGGGATGTGGTGTGTGCAGAAGACCACTCTCTGCCACTAGAATCCTTGCGGAGCAAGCATAGCCTGACTTCATTCCTAGTCTGAAGGTCCTCCAGGACCTTCTGGGACCTGCAGACCAAGATCACTGTTCTGCCTCATATTCCCTTCCTTCCACTGCCCTGAGTCACAGGGAGGGGTGGGCAGGGCATAAAAGTGAGCTGGATAGAGGGAGGAAGGGGCTGTTCCAGAGTGGGTAAAGGTGATTCCCTAGTGGATTATTCTGTCGCTCTGCTGTGGTGGATGAGTGACTCCCTATAGTGTAGTCATTGTTCCCTACTGAGGGCGGAGTAACCTAGTGTTGCCACCAGGCCCAGGAGGAAGTGGGGAGGACGGCAGGCTGCCTGAATGTGAGTTGTGGGCACTGCCTGGACTGAACCTCCTTTGTGTGACTCCAGGCTTTGGGGACCGACCGGGTGGGATGGGTCAGAGAAGCTGCTGGCTGCTGCCTCTGTCTTTTGTCTGGGCTTTCCTCCTCCTGCTCTTCTTTACACATCTGAGGTGACATGTAGAAAGGCAGAGACTCTGAAGGCATACATCCCTGCTTTGAGTGCTGTCCTTGACACTCTGATTATCTAACCCTTAGTGTTTTTCCTTGTTGGTCAAAATGGGAAGTGCCCCATTCACCTAAAAAGCCACTGGAACCTGAGGGAAATAATTTTTGTCAAAATACCCAACAAAGAGAGGGCACCTGGGGGCTTTATAAATATTCCTTCTCTTACCTATCAGTCACCCAGTAAGTGGTTCTGCTAGTATCTGGTTTTGTACATGCAGTAATGGGGATTAAACTGAGGGGTGCTTTACCACTGAGCTACATCCCCAGCCCTTTTTAATTTTTATTCTGAGACAGGGTCTTGCTAATTTTTTGAGGCTGTCTTTGAACTTATGCTCTTCCTGCCTCGGGCTCCTGAGTTGCAGGAATCACAGGTGCACCACACTGTATTGGCTAGATGTTATTTATTATAGCAGACCTTTAAGTATAGTTCCACATGCTACACACTATTCTGATACACATATTAACTCAGTTACTCTTCAAAACAACCCATGGGTTAGGAACTATAACTGCACACAGAGGTTAAGGAATTGCCAAAGGTCACATAATTAGCAGAGAACAACAAACCAGGATTCAGTATCCAGGCAGTCCAGTTCCAGAGCCCAGGGGCCTTTTCTGTTCCCTCCCCCACCTATGATTTTACTTCCTTCCTCAGCTGGGGCCAGAGTGGGTGCTCCAAGCCAGCTCAGGCTCCTTCCTGTAGCATTATCCCCTGGGCTCAGCCCTGCACTCAACAGCCCACACAGCCGCCTTCCCAAGAAGCTCCCAGTAGGGAGTGTTCTGTGTTTGCTGGTGGTGGTGGTGGTGGTGGTGGTGGTGTGTGTGAGAGAGAGAGAGAGAGAGTAGGGTTGGGGGGGGTATTCTCAGGGACAAGAGTGCAGAGAGGCACAAGAACCAGTAAACAATGGGGGTAGGAAGTTTGGTTCCAACTTACAAGCAGCTGAAGACGCTGGTGCTCAGTCTCCGGGGTAAACTCCCGGAATATTGGAATGATTTTACCATTCCAGACAATGATGGCCCTGCCCAGAGACAGAAAAGACCTGGCTCTCCTCAGCCCCCTTCATGGATAATTCCAGAGGGAAAAGGCCTTCCACTTAGGACCCCTTATCCAGGACTCCATCTTTCCTCTCCTTGTGGATATATCAGGCCTTTCTTTATATCTATGGTCCTCCAAGCTCCTTCAATCTTTGGGGTTTCTTTAAATATTATATTTTATTTTTTTAAAGTACTGGGGATTGAACCCAGGGCAGCTTTAGCACTGAGCTACATCCCCAGCCCTTTTGATTTTATTTTGAGACCCAGTTTAATATAGGGTCTCACTAAAGTACTGAGGTTGATTTTGAGCTTGTGATCCTCCTACCTCAGCCTCCTGAGTTTCTGGGATTACAGGCATGTGCCACCATGCCAAGTCCAATATTTGACTTTGAACCCCACCACCTCACTCTTCTATCCCCCCATCCTAGAGAGTATGGTCCCTTGTAGCCACTTTTAAAGCCCTTCTCCTCCATACCTGGTGTCACCTCCAGTGGCCACATATACCTTGCCTAGCAGGTACACCACAACCAGTGCATAGCAGCCCCCCTCTACTTGGTGGCCATGACACTCCCGCTCCCAAGCCATCTGCTCATCCTGCCAAGTGAGTAAGGGTTAAGAGGGAGGAGAGTAAAAGAAGAGTTTGCAGACACTGGGCCACCCTCCAAACTCCCATCTGCAGAAATCATCTGGCACAGCCAGACCACAACTGAAAAATAGTGAAACACTATCCCTTTTGCCTCCCCTCAGAACCAAACTCTGCTCTGGCTCTCAATGATGTTGTAGGTTCTCAGGGTCAGTCCCTAAGGCCACCTGACTGTCACACAGTTGGCCAGAGTGTCTGCCTAGCCAGCCTTTGGCCCAGGCCTCCCACTCACCATGAGCTGGAAGGCATTCTCAATGGCCCCTACCACCAGGCTTTCATGAGTCACTTCCTTCTGTGAAGACCGGCAAGACTGAGGACCAATCAAGTGAGTAGAATCAGAGCAACCTGGGGTCCCTGAGGTCCATGGGAGGCAGAGGGGAGGTGGTGAGGGGTCTTGAAGTATTTCTATTAGGTCCTTTAGTTGCTTCCGGAGCTATGAGGCCATTTCGCAGCTCCACCACAGGCATGTCCATCAAACAGGCCCCAATAATAGAAGCAGAGTCCCTGGTGGGGGGAAAAGTTGAAGGTGAGTAAATCTGTGTGTGTGTGTGTGTGTGTGTGAGTGTGTGTGTGTGTGTGTGTGTGTGTGTGTGTGTGTGTAGTATAGTATAGGGAAAAGAAAAAGACTGTAGGCATCCAATAAATATCAGAGAGGTTGGCATTACAGGCTAATTAGATTTATTCACTTATTCACCCAGGGCACACTATGTGTCAAAAGAAAGGAGAGCCTCAAAAAAGCCAAATTCTGAGGATAAAAGATGCAAAAATCAGCATCAGTAATTAATTAAATTATCCCTAATACACAAACATCTACATTTGAAGTAGAAAAGTAAACAATCATCTGACATGGCAGGACTTAATGATTCAATGCCACATAAGGGTTCTGTGGCAAACACAGAAAGCTAGTGAGTTAGGAGGCAGTCTCAGAAAAAAAACCAGATGCCTGATATCCCTTAGGATGAGTGTCTGTGTCTCTGGAGGCTAAGAGAAGGGGTGAGGTCTTACTGGGCTTTAGCTAGGCTCCCTAGGGGCCCCTGTAACACTCCTCCATCCTTCCACATACACCACTTCACAGCAAGCCTGGTCCTCATTGTGCAGGTTCTTTCCAGCATTGATGACCCTGCCAGGCCAGAGTGACCACATCAGGTTGGACACCAGATGAGGTCCTGGAATAACCCCTACATTAGACATATACACATCCTCCCCTGTCGGCTGGCCAAGCTGAGAAAGGTCACAGCCACCTGAGATTCAGGCCAGAGAGAAAAGGAGCAGGTAGAACTGATGAGGAATACTGTCTTGGTGGCAGGCCCTACTTCATAGAAAGGTAGACAGTAGCACCTGCCTGCCTCAGATCCCCCCTTAAGTGGCAAAAGTGGCTCCCTCAGGGGTTCTGCTGGAGTAGCCAAGATGAGGGTAAGAAGCTTTACTTCTCTGTTCACCAAGACCCTTCATTCCACCTCCAACCTCAATCAGTTCTCCCAGTACTTTGTCCCCAGCAATCCAAAACTGATGGGCCCACTCACCCTCACCCTAAAACTACCCAGCAAAAGTTTCTGCCTGTTTGGCAGTGAGGAAGTGCTTCAGCCCAGATCCGGAAAGAGGAATTGAAAGTAGAGTAAGAGTATAGGCCCACCTGGACTGGGAAGGAGCCACTTAACCACAAACTTCTCCCTTGTAGGAAGTTAAAAGAGGTGATGTTGGGGCAATGAGACCACCAGCCACCTTTCTCAGCAATCTCAGTATCCCCAACTCCCTCAGGGTTAGGTTTTCTGGTAGATACATTAAAAAAACCATGTAGCATAGGAGCATGCCCGCCGTCCTGATCAAGGGGTCTATTTCCTTGATCTGCTGCACCAATAGGTCCACCTGGAGAATGCAGTCCAAAGGGTACCCTCCCACTGCAGTGGGCTGTCCCCTCCCCCACCCTGGGAGCCGGTGGCCTTCTGGTGTCAGGCTATTTCTGGGTGTGGAGGGTGAGGGGAACGGTAAGAGGGACAGGGAACTGGAGCTCTAGGGCTGGGAAGGTGCTGATAGTCTTTCCAACCACTATCCCCTGGTTAGAAGGAACTCCGCTCCTTTTTGAACAACCGCCTCCACCCGGCAGTCCCTTAGCCTTTAAACTGCCAAGCCGCCATTAGGAACTGGCGAACTCATCTTTGGCAGGGGCCCCCATCCCCCACCCCCCAGCTCTGGGAGACAACGGGGTTTTGAGGGGAGAGAATGAGGGTGATCAACGAGTTACAAAGTCCTGAGGAAGTTGACTCAGGCTGCACCCAATTGAAGAGAGGGCCTGGAGTGGGTGGTGCCCGAAGCCCAGAGGATAGCAAAGGTCCCGGGAAAGGGGGGTTCATGGCTCCAAGCGCAGCACAGGGGCGGGGGGGGCGCATCCCTGGTGCGGGGATGCAGAGTTGGGGAGAAGTGGTAGTCCCATCCAGATTTGGGTGCGGGGGTGGGGAGGGGGGGCGCTCACTCGGTGTTGCCAGTGCTCCAGGGAAGGCTGCGGCCCCTGTCCGGAGGGCTTTGCACAGCCCGGCCCGCGTGGTCCTCTGTGCGTAGCAGCCCCCCCCCTTCCCCCCGGACTCAGCTGCAGATAGGTCGGTCTGGAGAAGCTCGCTGGAGCCTCTACGGTCTTTGCTGACGCCCCGCTTTCGCTCCCTGGCCTGGCTGGAGGGCTCTTGGGCGTTTCTGGAGCGGTGGCCGGGGGCCCCGAGGTCATGCTGGGCAGGTCTGGGGATTTGGTGCGCGGAGGTGAAGCACCCCTAGAGCTCACCAGGTGCGCCACTGCCGAGCGCACCAGGTTTAGCAATGTGCTTCTTGGCCACGGCCTAGGCCCTGCCCCTAGGGCTTGGCGTGGGCGGTGCTTACCCCTGTTGGTCCTTTGAGGCCATTGGCTCCCTGCCGGGTTGGGGCTGTGCCAGGTAGAACTTCCCCTAGCTGTAGGCCACCCAGGAAATCGCCCCACTGGCTCCCGATCTCTTCTCCACCTCATTCTGGCTTCGTCCTGCAGCAGTTTCTCAGAGGGAGAAGGTTTGTTGTGGGAAAGGTCTGAGAGAAGGAAATTTTACTTCAGTCGTTCTGTAGGAGAGACATCAATTAGACCTTCCTTATTGTGACGAGGGTGGTGGAGGTGGTCTCCCCGCTCCTGGTTCAGGGTGGTCAGGCTGCCTTCAGGGCAACGAAGCTGATGACCTCAGAGCGAAACAGATGCTTCGGGGCCGCTGGGTGTGAAACAGCTGGTGTGACAACACCTCTGGAGATACTGGAGTGAGAGCGAGAGCAGCCAGCTGGTGCAGAGTGGAGGCAATGGTAACCATGCAGGTCACAGCTGATCACCTTGGATCAGAGAGGCGGGGTAAATTCCTGGACTTTTTACGCTACTGTTATCTCTGAAGGTCACTTCCACGTGTGGGAGAGCGGTTGCCACTCCTACCCCACTTACTTTCTCAGAACCTTCCCCGTACACTCAGATTTAGACTTCTCATCAGTTAATAAGAATAACAACGTAATATAATAAACAAATAAATACCATTTATAGAAGACCTACTGGGAAGTAGGCCTTTTACAAAGCACACTCTATACACCAATTTGTCACTCCCATTTTACAAATGAGACGGGACTGGAAGTACCTGTCATTTAATATGACGTGTCAGAAGAGATCATATGGCCATTGAGAGATTCATAACCACATCAGTCTCCTGATACCAAAACCTGGTTCTGACTTGAGAATCAAGTTGATTTCTCTAAATCAGGGAGGGAGAGTTAGGAAGAAGATGACAGCAGTTAGAGGGATGAGGTTCCTCCTCTGCCTTTCTCTCTTTGCTCAGAGGCTGGGGAATCCTGGAATGCTGGGCAAGTTCTCTTTCACCAGGGGGATACAGAGGCCAGGTTAAACTCCTGCCTGGGTGGATTAAAAGCCCACTTGCTCCAGGACTAAAACTAGACCAAGTACCAGGTGGGATGCTTATTCTTTCTGCTTTCTGCCTCCTGGGGGAGTGTGGTACTGACCTGACCTGGGAAGAGCTCTATTCCTAAACCTGGTATCAGGGAATAGATCATTTTAGGTCCCAGGTATGCCCACACAACACACAGTTCAAATGAGGCCAAGGTCTCTGTGCCCTAATGCAATTTGGGCTAGCCATCATGGGCCACTAGAATCAAGTTCATTATAGGGACCCTACCTCTCGGCTCTGTCCATTGAGTGCTTCCTGACAATAGCATACTCTGTACCCCAGGCTAAACTGTGCTCCCAGAAGGGTTGACTTTCCTGACCTACAAAAGTCACTCAGGTGTATGGATTTTCTGTAATTATGCCCGAGATTTTGGCAGAAAGCCAGAGCAAATGAAGTCACAAGAGGGAAAAAACATCAGACCCCACAGAGCAGCAAAGACTGGGATAAAGAACACGCTGCTGCTTGTTATGGGTGTTCCTCTCCTGTTTTAGAAAAACGGGAACCAGCTCTCTGATAAATGACATAACATCACTGCCAGCTCAAAGACTGAAGAAAAATATGACTCCTGGCTATTTTTATTATTCAGTGTTTCTGGGATAGTTTACTTATCACTTCTCACTGTCACACAGCTCCTTATTCCCTGCTCTTTCCAGCATCTATGGAGTGGCTGCAAAATAGGCCAAAGAGTTAGGGCCTGGAGACCCCTTGCTTCTGTACCAGATGATCCCCAGGGAAGTTGGCAGCATCTGTGGGCTGTTGAACAGCACCCCAGCCTGCCCAGACCATAAGAATTTCATCTCCCTGAGCTACCCACCCATTCCTGACATCATCACATCTCCTCCATCTTCAGACTGCCCCAGACCTGGTAACATGGTCATTGCCCCTATATCAAGGTGGCAGAAGGTGAGAGGAGAAAGGTAGCAGGCTGGGAAGAAGCAAATCTGTGGGATGTTTTCCTTAGTTCAGACTGATAATGTCTAGCCATAAAGGGGGACTGGAGAGCCTCAAGCCAGGCCCCTTTTTCACAGTCCACATGCAGGGGTTCAGGGCCTATTATTTTTATTATTTGGTGTTTCAGGGATAGTTTGCTTACCATTTCTTCATCCTTGCCTTTTCCTTCCATATTACCCCAACCCCAGAGCCCTATTTCAGTAAGAGGTATGTCCCTCCTATGAAGAGAAAAACTCACAGAACCTCTGTGCCCTTTATTTTCCTAGTACTTTTCACATACAAAATATAACCTTACAAAGAATTATACAATTGCCAGGCATAGTGGTGCATGCCTATAATCCCAGGGGCTTGGAAGGAAAATGGCAAGTTGGAGGCCACCCCAGCCATTTAACAAGGCCCTAAGCAACTTAGTGAGACCCTGTCTCAAAATAAAAAAAAAAAAATTAAAAAGGACTGGGGAATGTATCTCAGTGGTAAAGCACCCCTAGGTCCAATCTCCAGTACCTAAATAAATAAATCTACAGTGGAAATTTATATTACAATTTTTCTCTGATGCAGACACTGGGTCCCAGAATTTGGTTCCCAAGTTGAGACTCACACCCATCATCCATAGGGGTATGTGTATATATATACACACACACACACACACACACACACACACACACACACACATATATATCCCCTTCATAAAAGACCTCCTTTCGAAATAAAAAGGATCAGGGATGTAACTCTAGTAGAAGGCCCCTTAATCAAGCCCTAGTAGGAGGAGGACATGGAACAACTTTCTGCAACCATGGGAATGTTCTATATCTGCTTTGCCCAATACACTTTTTCCTAGTTTCTTGTGGCTACTGGACACTTTAAATATCATTTGAGTGCTAAGTAAAGTTTTAATGAGTTTAGATTTAAATTTAAATAAAATGCAGCTAGCGACTACCCAACTGGACAATGCAGTTCTGGAATCTTCAAAGCTCAAAGACACCTTGCAGGTCCAGGCAATGACTCCTCACTTCCAGCACCCCACCACCACCCCCATCGCGCTGCTTCCCTTCACCTCTGAGCATCACCTCCTTCCCCTGTGCCACAGAACTAGGCGTCAGGAGACCTGCAGGTTTTGGAGGACTTCCTCAGGGTTACCTATCTGACCAAATCCATAGGGGCCAGTGGTTCTCCCATCCCTCCTCCTGTCCTGAGCCTTTGTGCCCGTCAGCCCGGCCGAGCGCCCCACACTGCCCTGAAGGAAGCGGCGGTGCTGGCGCAGGGCTGGAGGAGTGGGGAGGCACCTGAGCCTAGACTGCAGCATCCGCAGCATGCTCCCTGGCCTTCAGGCGAGAGGATCAGAGAGGATCCGACTGATTGAAGCCAGGCCCAGAGCTCTCATCACTGCTGCATGGGTGATATGGGTTTGGCCAGAGCCTCGCCATCCTGGGGGTGCAGCAACTTGGTGAGGGACGCAGACATAGCCCTGAACTGGACTGCATTCAAACTGGAGGCACCCGACAGTAGTCTGCTTTCTGAGTCTTGGTCCCAGGTTCAGAGGCAGTGCGGACCTCAGGCCAGCAGGTAAACAGTGGGCACTGCTGTAGGGCAGGTAGATCCCTGTGAAAGTGCTCAGAATTATGGAGGACTGAATGGACACTGGGGGTGGGTGAGGGTAGGTTGTGGAAGGTTGGAGCTTCTTGTGATTCACGTCTTCAACTCCTTGTTGGTGTGCAGGCTGCTCACTCAGTCTCACTATAGCATGGGTTGGATGAGGGGGGAAACAGGTTGAGAAACTGAGGTAGAGCATAGAAGTTGAAGAAAAATTTTCAGGAGCTTTCTGCAGCTTCCTCTATCCCCAATCCTCTCCCCTCCCCCAGATCTTTTGAGTCTTGGGGTTCATAAGAGAGACCAGGTGAGTGGAACTGAAGGGTCTGGAAGCTCAGAAACAAGATCACATGAGAGAGGTTGAGCATGTAGCTAAGAAGTAGAGCCCTTGTCTAGCATTCCTGAGGCCCTGGGTTCAATCCCCAGCACTCCTCACCTGGGAGAAGTTGCATTTCTAATAGTTGAAATGAGGTTTCCTGATAGGGGTGGAGAGAGGAGAGACCAATTCAGGAAAGAGATACATCCAGACAGGTGGGAGCTTACCTATCCCCAGGATATTGCCATTACTTCCTTTGAACACCTTCATTCCCCCTTTGTAGGACGCTTGTTGCTGGGAGCTAGAAGGCAGTGTTCTCTTCCTTCCAGGGCCTCACCATCCTGCGTTTCACTTCTGCCTATGTAGGAGGCTGAAAAAGAAAAAGTAGTTAGGAGAAGGTGTTGGGGAGCTGTGGCCTGAAGTTCAGAGACCTGCTGTACCCCCATTCTAGCTCTGTGGGGTGAAAGAGGGTGACAGTGGCAGAATTGAGCCAGCTGTATATAAGTCCAGGAAGCAAGTGCCATGGGACATTGGTGGTACAGGCAAAGAGGATTCAGGGCTCGGGAATCCTCCCCAGAGGTCTCTCCCAGCAGGGATCTATCTGGCAGATTCTGCTTAGAACCCTCCCCTGATCCTCAGCTCTGTTCCAAGATCAGAGAGATGACAGTGCTGATTCTTAGACTCCTCCCAACGCTGCTTCACTCCTGCCTGACAATGGTCCCAAGCTCATGCTGACTCTGTAAGGGTCATTCCCAAGCCAGAAGAAGAGACTCAGCCCCTGCCTAGAACAGCTTCAGAACTGGACTCCAGCCAGCCCACCCCCTTGCCTTCTCCCAAGCTTTCCTTTACCCTACCAGACCAGGGCCTGGGCTCCCTCTGGACCTCACAGCTCACTGAAATCTTTCCTACTTGTCCAGGTGGAGTGAGTCTGAGACCAGCAGATGAGCAGACTGAATCTAAAAGATCCAAACAAAAGGTAAGTTAAGAAACAGTTGAAGATATGAAGTGTGAGGGGTGGGCAGAGATCGGGCATTTTATTCTAAGAGAGCAGCTGGGTCCTGGCATTTGTTTGATCCCTGATACTCTCAGAATTGTGCTGGCACTTGAGGGAGGTCAACAGTGACCCAAGGGGCTAGGTGAGCAACAGAGGTAGTGACCCGGGTCTGTCCCTGAGCTTGAGACTCTGATGCCTCCTGAGACTGCTTTTGCCCGATCTGCCTGGGCAGCTCTCAGCCTTTGTGTACCTCTACTTCCCAGATGGAATTCCCTCCATTTCTAGCCCTCTCTCTGGAACAGATTTGGGAGTTTGAACCACCAAGGATGGAGGAGGATAAGGAAAGGGGAAGAGAGTTTGGCTCAGAAGCAAGGTGGGCATAGGGAAGATTGCTGGGTTCTGGCGCCTGCCACCCCCATGCTGCCTGACCTTGGCAAATCATCTGACTTCCATTAGCTTTCTTTTCATTTTTAAATTTAAATATTGTTTAAATTAAATGGCCATTACATTCCCCAGGTTTGAAACTCATAAAATGAAAAAGAGCCGGTATAGTGGTGCACACCTGTTATCCCAGCAACTCCCTGAGGCAGGAAGATGCAAGTTCGAGGTCATCCTCAGCAATTTAACGAGGCCTTAAGCAATTTAGCAAGACCCTTTCTCAAAACAAACAAACAATAGATATAAATGGTGGGTCAGGGGATGTGGCTCAATGGTTAAGTATCCCTAGGTCCAATCCCTGGTACAAAAAAGGAAAAAATAAATAGGGAGTAAAAAAGAAATTGGTAGAAAAATAAGTCATCTTCTTTCTCAGCCAACCACTTTTCCTTCTAAATGGCAAAAAAATGTTATTCCTGTTTTTTCCATAGCTAATTTTTTGACATTTTTGTTTGGTGATGTTTGGTTTTGTTTGGTTTGGTGTTTTGTGTGTGTGTGTGTGTGTGTGTGTGTGTGTGTGTGTTATTAGTGATTGAACTCAGGGCTACTCTATTGCCAGCTACTTTCTTGGCACTTTTTATTTTTAATTATTATTTCTGAAATTGTCCTTTATTTTGTTGTACTAAAACTTTCTGATACAAAGAAACATTTTAGTAGAGAACATCCCAGGCTATCAGATCCTGTATCTGCCTGCACACCACCATCACAACCCAATCTGCCTGCAATATAGAAAAACAATGTGTAACCAATTCCTCAAGAATGGTCTATAGTTTTTCTCAGTTGTCTGAGCTAGAAAACTTGTACCTGAATAAGAAAGGTCAGCATTGAGAACCGAAGCTTGTTTCTCTTTTGAAGTGCTGTGCAAGAAATCATATCCCTTTTTTAAAAATATCAGTAATGGCTAAACTAAAATCTTGTTCCTAGAATTACAAAGAATAAAATCAAGTCAAAGACATCTTGCTATTAAATGCAATGTTAGGAACAGTATTAAAATATGGATCCTACATCAATGACATGCAGAGCCTGGTATAGAACCTACTAACAGGACACTGCAAGACACACCATTTAAGGAATCTTCAGCCAGACTTATCTGGCCTCCAAAGTGCATGCCCTTTTTTATTGTATTCTGAGACAAGCTCTCACTAAGTTGCCCTGTCTGACCTCCAACTTGCAATCCTGCCTCAGCCTCCAGAATTGCTGAGATTTACAGGTACAGACCACCACATGTGGCTCCAGATCTAGTTTATGCCTATTCAAGCAGCAAAAATAATCGCTTTCTTTTATACATTTTATGCACATGATCCCACATGTTGCTGCCCCCTCTTAACTGTGGATAATCATTGGAGATCACTGCATGCATCATTATATAAAGCATTTTCCATTGTGTTTACACAGCTGTTTGGAAGAGACTGCCCAGATTCTCTTCAATGCATTTAGCCAGTCCTTCACTGGTGGCTGTTTGGGTTGTGTCCAGACTTTTTGAGTTTCCATTTGCTCATCTATAAAATAGGTAATAACTATCCTACTCTTTGGAATAGTCATGAAAAATTCAAGAGCATTCCTGGGTTAAGAACTGAAAAAAAAATGGGAGTTAGCATGATTGTTCCTCTCACACCACAGCCCATTTTTTTTTTAATTTTTGGGGGATACCAGGGATTGAACTCAGGGGCACTCAAACACTGAACCACATCCCCAGCCCTATTTTGTATTTCATTTAGAGACAGGGTCTCACTGAGTTGCTTAGCGCCTTGCTTTTTGCTGAGGCTGGCTCTGAACTCTGGATCTTCTTGCCTCAGAATTACAAGCAGCTGGGATTACAAGTGTGCCACATTGTCCAGCTCTAAGACCCCTTTTAAATGTCACTTCCTCCTCAGGTTCTCCCTTCTTGCTCCCCTGTTCTCTGTGGCATCCATTGCTTCCTACAGTGACTTTGTGCCAGGCTTTGAGCTGCCAGGGGACAAGGTGAGCATCTTACCCACCCTTGCCTCCCAGATGGCATAGCACAGAGAAGCGACTGGGGTTGGGCACTAGGAGAGCCCCTTCTGCCTGGAGCTATGCCAAGTGTGCCCTTCTCTCCACACGATGAGTGAAAGGGCCCTGCAAAACTGGAATGCAGGCCACTGGCTGCTGGCACTGTGCCTGATGTGGCTGTGGACCCTCTTGGCCTCTGCTTCCTCACAGCATCCAACTGCCACAGGTTAGGGGGAGGTGGCAGGGACTGGGAAGGAGGTTTTCCAGCACACCTGGAAAACTGCATAACACCCCACCCTGTTCCACACAGCGAGCAGATCTCAGAGGCAAAGTAAAATCCATAGATTTCAGAGTTCTGACTCCTCCTCTGTTTATCACCCAGGCAACTGCTCCCTTCTGCTATCCGCACCAGGAGGATGCCTGGGCAGACACACTGTTCTCTGTCCCTTCCAGGCCAGAAGGTGTTCTGCAGAGAGAGAGGCCCTCAGGTGGGGGCTTAAGTCTAGCCTCCTGGCCTAATTCTGGGGTTTTCCTTCTGGGATTGCTAAAGCCTATATAAGCGGATGATCCTCCCCACGCACTGTAAGCCCTGGGGCCCTTGTCCTCACCCTGAGAAAGCAGGGAGGTCAGGGCAAGACCTGGTGCGGGACTTCAGCTTTCTTCTGCTCAGACCCAGGGTCTACCAAAGGGTGATGAGTGCGGCTTCACTGGGGAGGAACAGGAAGATTTCATCTGCTTCTTTCTCCCCTGCCACTGGATTTTTCTGTGTGTGATGCTGGGGATCAAACCCAGGACTTTATGCTGATGGGCATGTGGTCCATCAGTGAGCTAAAACCAAAGCCCTGGAAATTTCTTAAATAACCTTCCCCCTGCCAGGTGTAGTGGTTCACACTTGTAATCCCAGTGACTTCTGAGGCTGAAGCAAGTTGAAGCCAGCCTTAGCAACTTAGCGAGACCTGGTTTCCCAATAAAATATAAGGGGCTGGGGTGAGGCTCAGTTGTAGAGGGCTTCTTGGCTCAATCCCTAGTACTTCCTGCCCAACACACACAAACAAGAAAGGAAGGAAGGAAAGGCCTTCTCCCTAGCAGGTAGAAGGGGCTCAAGGACCAGCAGGTGGGTGGGAGGGGAGCAGAGCTGGAGGCCTGGGCTGGGGACTTGATCTGATGTGGCTGGCCCCATCAGTCCTTGTAAAGCAGGGCACCTGTGAGTTGATTGCTTCTCACCACTGCTGCAATAGGAACCGTATTGATGAGCACTCCCAGACTGTAAAATGCTCTTGCTTTTCCGGCCAGGTGGCTGGTACTATGCGGGCAAACCCCTCCTGTGTGGAAGGTGAGTGAGAATCTAGGCCCTGGTCAGGAGGACTCTGAGCAGAGAGATAAGGAGGTCTGGTTGGGCCTTGCCATCTGCTGGGGATCCAATTTCATACCCATCTCAGGGCTTTCATGATCAGAGTCTCAAATGATGGGGCACCCTCTGGGGGACAGGAGGGCAGATATGACTATCTCTGTGTCGTAAACAAGGAAAGCTCTTGTTGTGTGCTGTCCCTCACTGCCCAGCCCACACCGACAGACACGTTCCCTCATACTTTAGGCTATCTGGCACACACAGCCTTTCAGACGTGGGCTCTTCACCTACTGTTCTCTCCCCAGCCTCTTCCACATGCTCTACTCTCAACCCTGCCTTTACTTGGACACGTGTGTTCCTTCACATCACCCTTTCCCACCTACCAACTCTGGCTTCTGTTCTCATGCTTAAGTGGCATCCAAGTAACCATGCCCAGCATGATCACATGCATGCCAGCTTGTGCCCTCCTGGTCTGTGGACCTCTGCACATGGTGCATAGTTGCTCACACACACCAAGCTGAAGATTGGTGCCTCTGTGCCAATGACATTGTTGCCTCAGAGGCAACTTCAACTGCCTCATTTCCCCCTCAATGTCTTTGATGAGATGCTGGGACCTATAGGATTAAAGTTGGTAGGGGTATGTCCCCAAATCTCAACCGTTCTGCCTCTCTGGGGAGCCCAGAGTAGGCAGAAGACAAGGGAAACACGGAACTTCATGCCAGGGGTGTGTGGAAATGTATGCCTCATTCGTAGATCCCCCCTCTTGACTGCTGGCTGTGCTCACAGAGAGCTTAGAGCTGCACTCCTGCCTCTTGCCCCAACAGCCTCCATCGTGCTGCAGAGGTGGTGGAGCCCTGCCTGCCAGGGGAGGAGTGTAAGGTGCTCCCGGACCTGTTGGGATGGAGCTGCAGCAGTGGACACAAAGTCAAAACCACTAAGGTATCTAGGTGGACACCTCATTCTACTCCTCTTCTTCCCCTTTCACCTGGGGCAGCCAAGGGGGAACAGGAGCCCTGGGGATGCAGGATGGCATGACCCAAGGTGGTATCTGTGAGCAGTGAGATACTCACTGCGTCCCCAGGTGGTCCTTCCACGTACAGTCAGACTCTGGGGACTGGCGTTAGGGCTCTGGATCAGAAATCCAGGTGTGTCTTTTTGGCAGATTTTTTGATGGTCCATATGCCTTGATTTCTCTTCTTTGCCTACAGAGAGTTTGCTTCTGGAAAACATCAAGTCTATACAAACAAAGTGGGGAATTGGGGAAGCTATCTAGGTAATTCAGGGAGGAGTCTCTCCTCCTACCTGAATTCCAGGTATAGCAGCCACTCTGCCCATCACTTCTCCATGGACTGTTTCCCCTTTCTCACAATTCTAAACTCCTTACAGTTCATACTTCCCTTCCTCTAGTCAAATTGCTCTGTATGCTGTGACAGCACCCAAGAGGATTATTATTTTCATGGTTTGTTGCCTGTCCCATGAAACAAAGGGTAATTAAAATTTTATCAAAGTTGTTAGCAATTCCATGTGTGTCATAGTTAATTAGTTGCATCTCTTTGTCATCACCATTTGTACAGATTAGTGACACTGCGGGGCAAGCCAAGGCACTGCCTTCTACATTCCGTGCCCATCACCACACACATCAAACAGGCAAACAAACAAGAAGAGAAGGAAAGGCAGCATCAATAGTTTTGAAGAAAGCAACCATTTTCCCAGAGCACAGAACAAATGGAGCAGGGAGTTTGACTAGATATAGAGCATGTTATCTGTAGGCAGAGAAAGGAGACAGCCATTCTGAATATACCTAAGCCTAGATGAGAATGAGACCCACCACAGAGCTTGTGACATTTGTCAACACATTATATGTTTAGGTTTGTAGCCCATAAAGCCTACACTGTGCTTGCAATTTGTACAGTGACCTGGAATCAAATAGTGGGTAAAGTGTGCCTGATTTATGTTTGCATGGTCCACCTGGGCTAACTTTCCCAGCCTGGCCTGCTTCAGGAGCCAGGGGCCAGCAGCACTGTGACCTGCATATCCTGGAGAGTCTCTGGCACACTGGAATGGATCCATCTTACCTTCCTCTATTATTTGTTGTCTAGGTCACGCATAGCTCTTAGGGATCACAGCCTGAACAGGAGATATTTGATTGAGCCTTGGACTGAAGAATGGCATCCAGTCATCACCCAGCAAATTTAAGAGATTCAGTCACCTGGACTCATGCTCCATGTCAAATTCAGCATTACCACTCTTGATTTTAATCAAGTCGCTAAGCAGATATGGAAGGATCTCCAACCACATATCTAGAAAACTGTGCTCTGCTAGAGACAAAGAAGGTCAAGACACAATTCCTGCCCTTAAGGAATATCCAGTCAGGCTGAGGAATTGAAGTCAGATACTTTGGGTCATTGAGAGTCTATGGCACCATGACTTCTGAACCACCTGCTGTGGGCATGGTAGGAGTTTGGGGATGAAATTTTTGAAGCTCTTTGGCTACTCCCTGATCACAAGACACAAAGATAAGAATTCACACTCATCACCTTTCCATGCATCCTGATTCCCTGGTAAACTGCTAACAAGTTGAAGGAAAGCTTTCACCCTTATGCCAGGCCAGTGATCTCACATTTGGATGGGATTGGATTGATTTAAGAAAGGAAAGCAATGATTGTGACAACTTTTCCAGCAAAGCATCTGTGCAGTCATGGCATATTTGAGCTGTTTGTTGGGTATGGAATGCGCAGGTCCTTAGAATCAGCCTCATCCAAGCCCCTCACCTTTCTGTTCATTTGCTTATTGTAACAGATAAGAAAGCTGGGTGTGGTGGTGCATACCTATAATCCCAGCAACTCTGGGACTGAGGCAGAAGGATCACAAGTTTGAGGACAGCCTGCGAAATTTAGCAAGACCCTATCTCAAAATAAAAAGAGCTGTGGGTGTAACTCAATGGTAGAGTACTTGCCTAGCATATGTGAGGTCTGGGTTTGATCCCCAGCATTAGAGGGAGAGAGAGAGAGAGAGAGAGAGAGAGAGAGAGAGAGAGAGAGAGAGAGAGAGAGAGAGAGAAACTGAGCCCCAGAGTGCTGAGATTGAGATGATTATCCCATGAGCTCACAGCCTAGTCTTTCGAATCTCTAAGACTGTAGCCTTTCACTAGTGTTGACATTGGAATTCCAACATAGACATTCCTTATTACACCTGACCCTGTAAAGCATTGGCTGGACAGTAGCAACATTTTACTTGGAACATGATAGACACTTTGACCAAGTTTTCTGTTCTCCTATCTGCAATAACCCAGAATCTTCACACACCAGGATGTAGAGTCACTTTGTCTCCACTCTGCCCTAAGTCCCCCAAATTCCAAATAGACTCCATGATAACACAGAGGACACTCAGCCCACTTGCAGTGGGGCATCCCCACATCCCCATTGCCTGCTCTGACCCATGTCTTTTATGGTCTTTAGCCTGTGATGCTCTCAGAGGTTCTGGGTCTAGGAGAAAGTCTGGGAGGAGTGAATGGCTGGCCAAAGTCCTGTCCCTTCAAAGTCACCTGGTGAGGTGGTAGGCTGGAGCCTTCGTCTAGGGCTGTGGGTCAGCTGGCACCATAAGATATCTTGGATGGAGCCTCTGTGACGGTGGGGATCAACAGGGCATTAGGGGTAGGGTGTCATCAGAAACCAACTGGGATGTTGCCACTTTCTGATCCTCAAGAAGGCAAATAAGATGTTTTGGGACTAGTTTCAGTTCTTCCCTCTCTGCCTACCTCTTTATACAGTAGAATCAAGACTGATGTCTCCCTCACCCCACCCTAGTGTATTTTTTCTTTTTCTTTCTTTTTTTGTTAATGGGGTGAACAATGGTGCCAGCTTCTTGCTGGACTGTAAATATCAGTGCTGTGACAACCATAATCTCTGCATACAGTGGGCTCCTGGGTGGGGTTATCAGGGAGCTGATCAAAGCCATTATTGCCTCCTTTGACCTGGAGGAGGGAGTAAAGGTTGATATACTATTCCTGGAAAGAGTTGGAGAGTAAATATCTTAGGCTTTGCAGACCACAGAAGTCTCTGTTGCACATTCTTTGTTTTTGTTGTTTGTGTCATTTGGTTTTAAAAAAAACTTTCAAAATTGCAAAAAATTTTAGCTCAAATACAAAAAGCAACTCTTGGTCTTTTTCAGAAGGTCACTAACCCCAGTGAACCTCTGAAATCAGGCCACGTTTGCAGCTTGGGATGGCTTCCCAGGCTCCTGGCCTGCCCTGGGTGTCATGGAAACCTGAACTTGAGGGCAGGGGTGGGTTTTGTTTTTCTCTGAATGCCCCTTTAGGGATGGATAAGTTAATTATTTAGACTACAAGTGAGACAACTTTAGCAGAGTCAGGCAATAAAAGCTCTTCTGGAGGCCAGAATGTGGGCTCCTCCATTCCCTCCTCACCCTCAAGACTGTGTCTAGACAGTAGGGACAGAGCTCCAGGCCCCTGCTCATCATAAGCCAACCAGTGCCAGCCTCTACACCAGCCAACCTCATTCTCCTACCTTCCCTGGCCTCCCTCACCCCTGCTCAGAGGAGACTGCTTTCCTTTGACACATGCTGGTATCTGGTAGTTTATTTTATTAGCTCCTCAAGGGCATATTTTCTTCAAACCTATTCATATATTTATCTGAAGGGCTTTGAAGGGTATCCTTTGCATGGCCATAAAAGCCCCACATGAGAGGATCTGATGGAGAAGGTGTCCCACTTTCCAATAGTAGCTCCCTGGGATCTTGTTTCCAACTAAGTCAATATTTGTGTGTATTTTGAGGCTGTACAATGAGAGCCTAGAATGTAAATTGGTTTCCATGGATTGTCTTTCTCGTCTCCCCTTCATGTGCTGGGTCTCACATCCTCTGAGTTCACAGGCACCCTCTGCCCCTCAGCTGTGAAGGCCTTAGGAAGGTTGCTAGTTACAGATCACGTAGCGGATTTCTTTGCCTCCTGCCAGTTTCCTTAAGGTCTGTGAGTGACATCTTAATTAATGGCCCCAGACAGTTGCACAGAGTTGATGCTGTAGCTTGCTAAAATCACAAGCTCACAGGTGGAAGGTATTTCAGGGGCCAGTTAGTTAACTCGCTCATTTATTAGATAAGGAAAGGGTGGCTTGGAGAGCTTAGGTAATTTTCCCAAAGATACGCAGCAGACTGTTGGCTTGTTCTGCCCAATGACCCACCCAGACAAGTGATCTTTTCATTACTGCACATCACTTCTTACCCCAGAACTGATGAGGGACCTGGAAAGTAGTTAGCAAGAATGTATGTGAAGCTAAATGTAATCTGTAGTCCCAGAAGCTCAGGAGGCTGAGGCAGGAAGATCTAAGTTCAAAGTCAGCCTTAACATTTAGCAAGACCCTAAGCAACTTCTTGAGACCCTGTCTTTGAATAAAATATAAAATAGGCTGGTGGTGTTGCTCAGTGGTTAAGCACCCCTGGGTTCAATATCCAGAACAAAGGAAGAAAAAGAGGAGGAGGAGGGAGGGATGAAGAAGAAGAAGAGAAAGAAAGAGGAGGAGAATTATAAACATGAAAGAGTCTGGACACTTTCATGGCTTGAGTGCAAGATGACAGAAGAAAAAAAATGGAAACATTAGAGATACACACACAGAAAGAGGGAAGAAGCAGCCAGGTGCAGTGGGCACACATGTAATCCCAGTGACTGGGGAAGCTGAAGTGGGAGGATCACAAATTTGAGGTCAGCCCAGGCAACATAGCAAGACTCCGTCTCAAAATAAAAAGTAAAAAGGGGTGTGGATATAACAGTGGTCAGTGCCCCTGGTTCAAGCCCAGTACTGCATCACTTCACCACAGCATCAAAACACCAGAGCACAGGACACAATAAAACAAAACTAATGCCATGACAGAATTCATTTTTGCCTTTTCTGGAGGAAACGGGATGGAGCCCCTGTCAACCCCTGAAAGATGTAAAGCCAGCCCTGATGGCTTCTAGGTTCTTACACTCTGCTACAGGAGTCTGTAAATGAAACTCCTTTCTCACCTTTTCTTATTAATAAAGTTTTATTGCAACAGAACCATGTTTATTTGCTTATTATTGCCTACTTATTATTGGGTGCTTTTGTGCTATAACAGTAGAGTTGATTTTTTTTAAAGAGAGAGGAGAGGGAGAGAGAGAGGGAGAGGGAGATAGAGAGATATAATTTTTTTAATATTTAATTTTTTAGTTTTTCAGCAGACAAAACATCTTTATTTGTACGTGGTGCTGAGGATCGAACCTGGGCCGCACACATGTCAGGCGAGTCCACTACGGCATGAGCCACATCCCCAGGCCCAGAGTTGAATTTTTTTAAAAGAGACCAGATGTCCCCCCTCCTCAAAAAACCTGAATAATTATCTGAGCCTTTATAGAACAATTTTGCCAATCTCTGATAAAGTGTTTTTTTTTTGTTTTTTTTTTAAGCTTTCTTAATACGCACACTTCACAATCTGGAAAATGAGACTGCATTGTATTCCTGCTTTGAGGGGGCTGTTTGTCTGACACTGAGTGTGCATGTGTCCTCTTTATTCCCTTCCATTGTCACTTGTGATACCTGAAAAGAATTGAAGACATCAAGACTAAGAAAGAGGGACTGAGACTGTGGCCCAGTGGTAGAGCGCTTGCCTAGCATGTGTGAGGCACTGGGTTGATTCTCAGCACTACATACAAATAAATGAATTTTAAAAAAAGAAAGAAAGAAAGACTAAGAGAGATGCCAAGAGTAGACTTGGAGCAGATAGAGCCTTCCCTAAGGTTTTGTCACTCCATATATCAGTTCAGTTCATGCTTTCCAAGTTCTTGTTGTTTCTACTTTTAAACTTAAAGAATATAACTGCAGGGGCTGGGATTGTAGCTCAGTGGTAGAGAGCCTGCCTCGTGTGAGGCAGTGGGTTCGATCCTCAGCACCGCATAAATATAAATAAATAAAGATATCGTGTCCATCTACAACTAGAAAAATTCTTTAAAACGAATAAACTGCATATGTAGCTTGGGGTAATGATATAATTGTACATGCATGTATGCTGCTGGTGTTTGGGGTATCTGTGGATTTTTGTATTTCCATATCTACAAGCAAGGATGATATTCAAAATACGTACAAACTAGTTCAGCACAGAGATGATTAATCAAGACAGATGGCTAGACCAGGGCACACTGGCTGCACACAGCCCAGCACATAATTGTACATTGCTCCTCCACCTGCTGGGGCTAAGATGGGACTCCATTACAGGGTAGAGAGGACTCATTTCTCTCCTCCCCCAAGGCAAGTAGCTGAACTGGATCCCGTTATCCTTAAGCTTGTGGTTTGTCACTAAGTGTGGTTCTGCGGTGGACATGGGCACAGCAGCTACTGGACCCAGATGGCTATTCATGTATTTGGAATAGACTTGTAGAATAGGTAAAAGATAGCCCCTTTTAAACCATTCATGAGAGTACTAACTCTGAAAGGGAGTTCAACTTTTGAAAATGATTATGCATTTTCAAAAGTTGGATTGACCTACATGCTGGGTGATTGGCAATGTACCATCATCACTGCTATTAATGAATGTCTACCATGTATCAAGTACCATGCGAGGTAACCATATATTAAACATATGAACTAAAGATCTCCAAAGAGCCTGAAGACTGTTTGATCTTGAACATCTAACATATCTTGAGTGGAGAGATGGAATGTTGCAGATCAAGAGCCAAGTTATTTTGGGCTATCTTTAATCTCTTTTAATAGCTTTTTATTATTGATCTGTGTATCCGACCCAAGCATTCTTGTGACTATGAAATAAAACTCTTGAAATGAATACTAAGCTTGGTAAAAATGTGATAACATCTGAATCTTGTACAAGATTTCCTCAGTTAATGAAAGATAACACCAGAATCTTCTAGAAGAGATTTCTCCATCTGTTTGTAGTCCCCATCTACTTTCTTCTGTTACTACAAAAGCCCATTCAACTTCTTCCACAGGAGAACCATGTTATTCCAGGAAATTTGAATCTGTTCCCAGCCCATGGTTACTTATGTTTGGCTCAGAATAAATCTTTTTCTTATTCCTTAGAGCAGAGTTGTTATTTTTGGTTGACAAATGGAACCCTCCTGTCCTAAAATTTTGAGAGAAATCTTAAAGGTTGGAAAAAGAAAGTGGGGTATGAATTATTCTCAAGCAACCCTATATTCTAAATCAAGATGCAAGACTATTTGTTCAGACTTATAAAGTGGGTGGTCAACAGCTCATTACCTGCCTCCTCTCAGAAGGCTAACAGTTGAGGCTAAAAGGTGCACTTGAAGAGCTGTCTGCAGAGAGATGTCACTTTCTACCCCCTTTAGCCAAGGGTATTGATTCTTTCTTACGATAACCCTTAAGGTGGGTATTCCAGAGGGAATAACCCTGAGAGTTTGACTGGCATCATTGGTATATGTGTGGGGGTTAAGGGACTCAGGCCTAAAGATGATCTAAAGGCAAGTGGCTGTGGCAGGATTGCTGCTCTGATAGTGAGTCCAGATGACTGCCTTCAGGGTGAGTGCACCCCTGAGAGCTTAGTAGAGCAGATGTTTGCATTTTCCATGGGCCAGATGCAGACTTCTTGGGAGTGCCTGGAAAAGAGAGGTGACCCTAACTAGGGAAAGACTTACAGAAGCCACATGGCCAAATGGTCTTAAGTGGCCAGTGGAAGGAGGCATTGCCCACATCAATTGCAGAGAACCTCTTACTTATACCTATAAGTAAGAGATCTTCTGCAATAGGACATCATCCAGAAACCCAGGACAATGTTCCTCGAGACAATGCCAAACTTTGATAAAAAGAGAAAGTTTCATAGACATTAAATAATTTACTCAATATCAAGAAGCTAATAAACGGTGTATGGTGGTTTTGTATAGGGTCAATTTGGGTAAGCTAGAACTACATTTTCCAGAATCATCTTCTTGTCATGGTTAGGGTTGGCTAAAAAGATATATTTTTAAATTATGTGGAAGGCAGAGAAATTTAGCAGAAGCAGCAATTACTTCCAGCATGTTCCAGGTTGTACTTATTCTGCCCCATGCCACTACCAGATGTAGTAGCAACTTCCAGCCCTTTTGACCCACAAAAATACCAGTCCATATTTCAGACGCAGAGACAACAAGACTTCTATTGACTTTCTAGGATCCTGCTCTAGTAGCTGGCCTGCCTGAGCTCAAAATGTTTGAAAGGCTTTCCTCTGATCTTCCAATTTCTCTATGCAAATCTTATTACCCCAGTGTCTCCAAAAATCATTGCTATTGCTTGATTATGGTTAATTCCCTTCAAAGCTCATGTTGTAATTTGAAGTAATGTGAGATGGAACCTCTAAAAGGAGATTTGGTTGTTAATGCCTTTCTATTAGGAGTGGGTTTTGCCTCTTCTGCACACACCCATATGCCCTGCCACACTGAGGCCCTCACAGAAACTGAGCAGCTGGTGGCTGTGCTCTTGGATTTCCAGCCTGTAGATCTAAAACCTCATACGGCATCTTGTTCACAGGTGTTGACCTGGCAAAATGCTTATTCTTTATGCCTGTTAGGAAGGATCACCAGACTCAGCTTACTCCCAACTGGCAAAGCCAGCAATATGCCTTCATCTTCCTTCCTCAGGGCTTTATCTACTATAGGAATGACATGATGCTGAATGGACCCGGTAGGTAGCAAGTAGCAAGTAATTCAGAGGCTTTGGTAAGACACATGCATCCAGATGGTTGGAAATAAGTACCACGGAAATTTGGGTAAAATTTATTGAGGCCCAGAGATTTGAGGTACTTTAAAGTATCACATCTAAGGTGAAAAACAAATTGCTACCTCTCACTTCTCTACACTAAGAAAGGGGTGCAGTGTTTGGTGAGCCTCTTAGTTTTGGAAAGTAACATTCAATTCCTATGGTCATGCAACTTTAATATATCAAATAACTCAAATGTCTGGCAGTTTTGAGTAGGACCCAGAATGTGCAAACTTATCTGCTTCCTGAATCAAGCTGTCAGGTTCAATGGCACTTCAAGTGTCTGGTACTGTATAGAACTATGAACAAGTGTATGGAAACTTCAGCAGATGCTAAAGATGAATCACAGAACAAACCTTTAGGATTTTGGATGGAACTATGCCATTCTCTTCAGATAATACTTTCCCTTTTTGGCTTCATTGGGGAGGGGCTACTAGAAACTCAATGTTTGACTCTGGATTACCAAATTACCATGAGACCTGAGCTGCCTATCATGAGCTGGATATTATTTACAGCAATATTCTACTATCAAGTGGAAGTGGTATGTATATCTGTTAAAACTTGAGCAGGCCTTAAAGGTGAAAAAAAAATTGCATGAACAAGTACCCCAGATTCCCTAGGTTTCTAACCCTGCTAAACTGTCTCTTCCCTGTCATGTGCTTCCATGAGAAATTCTCTCTGACCCAGTTGACCTAAAGGAAAATATTTGCACTACTACTGTCCCACTCAGAGGGGACGCAGAAAGATAGCTGGAAAATCCTCCCTTTGTTCAGAAGTTTGAGCAATACACATAGTTGCTCATTTTTCCTGAAAGGCCAGATAGCCAGTGATAAAAATATATACTTAAAAAAAGTTTTTGTGTGGGTGTGTGGGCTGTGGCTGAAAGTTTTACCTGATACTCATAGTATTAGAGGGAAATACACATTTGGAAAATCGGTAATAAGGAAATCTGGGGAAGAGGTATGTGAATGAACCATGATGAACTGAGACAAAGTGAAAATATTTGTGTCTTTATGAATGTCCACTGAAGTGAAATCTTAGTGGAGGATGATCTTCATAATCAGGGCACTAAGATAGCAAATTTCTTTCTCCAGCTGTTTTTATCAGTCATCTCTATCTTTGACCAGTGTCTCATAGTTCCATTATATAAGTTAAGGGACAGAAATTGTGCATGGCTTAGTAATATGGGCTTCTATTCATTAAGTCTGATCTGTCTACAATCACTGCTGAGAGGCCAACTTGCCAACAGCTTAGATCAACACTGAACCTTCAATGTGGTGCCATTCCCCAGGGTGAATAGCATCAGTGGATGTCCTCTGGGAGACGCCGCCAGAACCCAGATCTGCGGGCTCTGCAGCTCCCCGAGGGGTACTGACAGAGCCTAGCCCGATCCGGTTCAGTTCCGACGGTCCTCAGTCGGTGCTGCTTCATTGATCAGAGGCATCTGCCCACCTCTAAGTAAAATAGAATTCCTGGGAGTCACTGTCCAACCAGAAGGGGATGGGGGCGACAGGGAAGCAGAATCTGTCTTGGAAGAGCTGTAGCCCTGCTTAACCCAGAGATAACCTTCCCCCCATCTTGTACATATCCTTCACCCACTCCCCACCTCCACCTTTTCAACCCCCCACCTATCCCTCAGACGTCTAATTGACTAATGTCCATGATTGCAACCAATAGTTTCTATGTAAACATAATTAAAAGATTTTTTTTCTGGAAGATTATTGTTGTGCAATCAGCTTACCAGCAGCTTAATCTTTAGCAATCAGCAAATAAAAGCAAACGATGTTTGCATGTCCCCTGGCTTGTGTTGGACAACCCAGACAAGGGGCACAAGCTGGTGGAGAACAGCAAGGAAAAACCCCCTCAGGTGGGAAAAAGGGAGCTATCCTCGACCTCCAGCTATGAAGACTTTCCCAGATATCACTCTTAAGCAGAAAACAAAAAACAAGAACACTTTCTATTCCTCTCAGCTGGATGCCTTGGGCTCAGTCCTACATAAGAGCTTACGGACGGTGCAGGGTGGGACTTGGATACTGAGCTGCTCACACTGCTTCTGTTTTTGACGGGTCATTGATAGGTCTTGCAAGTCTAAATGGGCCACGTTTTCCACATCTGTCACTCCTTTCTTATGGAAAAATGCATCAGAGCAAATGTTCTATCATGTGCCTCTCCAGCTCCATCCAAGCTCTGGCTGGCATGTAGTGATCTTGTTCTGGGAATCCTTGTGCCTTAAGAGAACTTAAGGAGAAACTTGACGCTGTGTCAGAATGAGAGGGAAAAGACAAAGCTCAAAATTCCTAGAAGCCAAAGGGCAAAAATTATTTGTGTTCAAGGAATCCCCTTCCCACCCCAGCAGTCCATCCTTCCGGGGCAGAGTGGACTCTTTTCTTTCTTGGGAATTCCTGGACATCTAGTCTTCCAGAATGGCCATTCCATCAAAACTTTTGCATTTCAGTCTTTCCTCACAGTTGGTTCAGATTCAAATGGTAGCTCCTAAAGATGTCATTAAACAGTTCCACCATGTTTGCTTGTTATGAATAGAGCTGTAAAAATAAATAAGTAAATAACTCACATGAAGGGTTTATAGGCTCTGCAGAAGGCAGTATATTGGAATACTGAGACTTCAGTATGTAAGCAGCCACTCATCTGCCTAGTAGATGGAATTAGGGCTGCCACTCATCAGTTGCGAAGAGAAAACACACACACACACACACCCCAAGCATTGACTATAGAAAGAGCCTGGAGATGGAAAACATCTTCATCTTCCTCTCCCCTATCTCTGCACCCCCAGGCAAACTTTTGGTTTAAGGGCTTATCATTTCTTTCCTAGATTATTGTCAAAACTTCTGATCTTTCCTGTGCAGTTTCACCCCTCATCTGGACTTAGCAACTCTGTCTTTGATGTGCAAATCTACTTTGGCTCTTGCTCCTGAGTTCTTGTGTGGTTCTCCATTGTCTTTAGTGTAGAATTCAAACTACACAGTGTCTAGCTTCTTCCAAGCTCACCCTTGGCCAACTGTCAGCTTCTACAGCTGTCAGCTTCTACTCAGCCTATCCCTAGGCCTTCTTATCTTCCCTAAGCATTTCTTGTGGTGTATTTGGACTATGGAGAATTGGGTCCCCAAGGATATGACCAGGACACAGCCCACATGTTATAAAATGCTACAAACTCTAGAGCTGGGCAGTCCTGGGTAAATCCTAGTTCTTTTGCTGGTGGGCTCTGTGATCTTGGGTAAATTAGTTAGCCTCTGGGTCTTAGATTCCTTGTCTATAAAATGAGAATAGTAAGAGCTACCTTATGGAATTGTTCTGAGGATTAAATGAGACAACTCACATTGCCTGATCCTCCCCCACCAATTCTCACTTTCCATATGCATTTTCCTGGTCTCTCTCCCAGTTAGTATGAAAGCTAATGAAGGCCCAAAGGCTTTTTTTCCCTCTCTGCATCTGTAAAATGGTGTTAATAGCACTTACCTCATAGGTCTTGAGCGGATTACATGTTTCAAGGTACATGTAATCAGTTCACTGAAAAATTTTTTCCAGTTGGATGAAGTATAATGACTTGGGGTGGGGGCTCAAGCAGGAAATAGTTTCATTATTTACCACACCTTTGTCTTTAATCCCAACCTATGCACTCATTTTTGTGGTTCTGGATGAATCTCAGGCAGCTTCTGTATGTATTTCTGGTTGCTTTCAGATAATAAATTGCCCTGATCAATTTTATGAGTTTCAGAGAAGAAAATAAATTTTAGTATTTATGTTAATATATTGTATTCATATAATGAATTATGTTATAATTGTATAATTATGGTCATAATAATATTCATATTAATGTAAAGAAAACATTTTTAACTATTGCAGTTCTCTTTTTTATAGGTAGTTATGTGGTCATAGTTGGTGTTTTTAACTTCATTCTCTATTATTCAATCTATATTCCCTTTGCTTCCAACACACTAAATGTCATAACTGAAAGATATCTGTATTATTGGGCTGGGATTGTGGCTACTGGTAGAGGGCTCCCCTAGCATGGGTGGGACCCAGGTTCGATTCTCAGCACCACATAAAAATAAAGGCATTGTGTTGGGTCCATCTACAAAAAAAGATACTCTCTATCTCTCTCTCTATCTTAAAAAAGAAAGATATCTGTATTACATGTTTTACTTACATGCCATTAACCTAGGCAGTTATATTTTTTTCTAAACCTGAAAAGAACAAAGTTGTGAGGTTGGAATGAAAAAATTTTCCTGGTGGATCACTAAGAATGACAATGATAGGAATCATTCTCATTTCAACCTCTTGATTTTCAGACCATGAATCCTGACTATGGGGGAAAAAAAGCTCTACATATTGATCATTGCTTCAAGACATACACAGCTTCCTGGAGGACTCGGTTGACTCAGAAGTGGAACACGGCGGCGCTCAGTGCAGGAGCGGGTGCGAGGCTGAGGCATGGCGGACCCAAGGAAGGATCCACTACCTCCAGGGCCATCAGGCCTCCACGCATAGTCAGGGGAACGCATTTTGGTTGGGTGTTCAGGTCCTCCAGCCTCAGAAGAATCAGCGGCCCCAAGCGATGGGATCCGGTGGTGCTCCCGGCGCCCAACCCGGCGGGGGCGACGAGGGAGCTCTGCATCCTACCTCTAGCCCTTCCCTGGCGTGTTCGCTGGACCCAACCCGCGCCACCTTTCGCTGCTCCACTGTCCGGAGTTCACCTGGGCTGAAGGTATTAACTAGAGTTCCTCTCGATGTTGGGCTCTGTGGCACCCCGACAGTCTCCAAGCAGAAAACCTGGGCTCTGTAGGTGAAAATGAAGATACAAAGGTGCCAGAATATTGCCTGTCCAGGTTGAAGCTCAGTAGAAAGCTGTCTCCTTTTTCTTTTCTTTTCTTTTTTTTTAAACTCTACTTCATCAAAGTACAGTTTGCATGCAATAAAATGCACCCATTTTAAGTGAATATTTAGATGAGTTTTGACACATTTACATACCACTGAAATGATTATTTATATACCACGTACATCTCCTTAAAAGTTGCCATGTATCTTCAGTAACACACACACACACACACACACACACGCAAAAAAAAAAAAAAAAAAAAAAAGGTTATCTGTGCGGTATCCCAGACTACTCTCAGCCCCCACTCCAACCCATCCACGCATCTGGGTTCCAGGCAATCAATGGACTGCTTTCTGAACACTATAGATACATATTTATATTTAACTTTGCGTAATTTTTTTCACTTAGCATAATGTTTTTGAGAATCATCCATATTGTTGTATGTCATTAATTTACTCCTTTTTATTGCTAATATTGCATTGTCTGGTTGTATAGCAAGTTTATACTTTTCCTTGTCTATAGATATTTGGGTTTTCCCCACAGTTTTGGCTATTTAAATTAAGATGTTATGAATATTCAAGTGAGTCTGTGGGGAATAAAACTTCATTTTTTTGGATGGTTATCTAGGGATGGAATTGCTAGGTCATATCAGAAAATGCATTCAATTTTACAAGAAACTGTCCAACTATTTTTCTGAAGTGGTTGGAGAATTTTGCCCTCCCACTTGTAGTATATGAAGTTTTGATCACTTTCACACATTCACCAACATTTGTATTTTAGTTATTCTAGTAGGTGTCTTGTGGTATCTTACTATTTTTTAAAATTTTAAGTCTCTAACTATGTGGGGTTTCTTTTTATCTGCTTATTTTAACACCTCATATATCTTTTTAGTGCAATGTCTGTTCAAATATTCATTTGCTTTTATAAGGTTATTTGCTTTGTATTATTGAATGGAAAAGTTCTTTGTATATTTAGGATATAAGTAAGTCTATGTTTTTATGTATTTTCTTAAGTCTGTGACTTGTCTTTTTTTCTTTCTTTCTTTCATTTTTTCTTGGTACTGGATACAGCGGGCTCTCTACCATGGAACCATATTTCTAGCTTCTTTTTATTTTTTATTTTTTTGGTACCAGGGAATGAACCTAGAGGAGCTTAACTCCTGAGCCACATCCCCAGCCCTGTTTATATTTTATTTAGAGACAGGGTATCACTGAGTTGCTTAGGGTCTCACTAAGTTGCTGAGGCTGGCTTTGTAATCTCGATCCTTCTACCTTAGTCTCCCCAGTCGCTAGAATTACAGGGGTTCATCACCACTATTTTTTATTCTGAGAGGAGGTCTCACTAACTTGCCAAGAATAGCCTCAGATTTGCAAGTCTCCTGCTGCAGCCTCAGTAGCTCAACTCTGAATTGCAAAGAATAAAGTCTTAATTCTGGTGAATCCTATTGATGATAATTTACCCTTATGATTTGTGATGTTTGGATTTTAGCTGAGACATATTTTTTTAATGAAATTATTTATTTATTTATTTTTATGTGGTGCTGAGAATTGAACCCAGTGCCTCACATGTGCTGTGCTAGGTAAGTGCTGTACCACTGAGATACAGCCACAGCCCTTAGCTAATAAATCTTTTGCCTTAAATTAAGTTGTGCATATTTTTCTTCTTTTTCTTATTTTTTTTACAGTTTTAGCTCATATCGTTATGTCTATGATTTATTTTACGGTAAATTTAATATGTGGTGTGAGGTACGGGTTGAGGACCATTTTTTTTTTCTACGTGGATGTCCCATTGCTCCAGCATCATTTCGTTTGTTGAATAATCTTAGCACCTTGGCAGCTAGATCTTAAGATGGCATCAAATGAACACCTATATTCAGGCCCCTGTGTAATCTCCCACTACCTTGGTTGTATTGCAATCAATAGTGTATAATTTTGAAGAAATGGAGGAGTAAGATTTACAATGCTAAATCATAAAACCATTAGCTTCTACCTTGCCCTCTTGGATCACTTTCTCTGGGAGAAACCAGTTGGATACTCAAACTACTCTATGGAGAGTTTTTTTTAGCAGGGAACTGAAGCCTCCTATAGCCCACATCTACCTACCAGACAGGTAAGTGAGCCATTTTGGGAGTAGCTCCTCAAACTGCACTCAAGCATTCAAATGCTTAGTCTCAACCAACATCTTGACTGCAACCTCAGGTGAGCCTGAACCAGAACCACACATCTAAACTGCCTCTGAATTCTTAACATACAGAAACAATACTTCTGGAATCTTATAATTTTCTGGTCCTTGGATTTATGTCTATCCTTACATCAATATCACATTGTCTTTATTATGGTGACTTTATGGTGAGTACTGACACCCTCTAATCTTGTTTTCTTTTAACATTGTTTTGACTATTTTAGGCTTTTTGTCTTTTATACCAGTTTTAGAATTAGCTCATTGATTTTTTTAAAAAAACTTGCAGAGATCTTAACGTGGCTTGCATTAAATTAAATTTTAATGTGGGGAAAATATTGAAACTTCTGGTCTATGAACATGGAATGTCTCTGCATTTACGTAGGTTTTCTTAAAAAATTTTAAGCAATATTTTGTAATTTTGAATATTCAGGTTTAGGTCTTGCAAATATATTTTGGCAAATTTATCTCTACATATTTTATGTTTTTTAATAATAAAATGGCTGATACAATGTTTTAAATTTCTGCTTTGATTGGTGGTAGTAGTAATGATAAACAATTGATATTTCTATACTGACTTTTTATCCTGTGAACTTTTTAAACACCCTTTTTACTTATAGTAGCTTTCAAAAAGATTCATTTGGATTTTCCACATAAATGATCATGTTGTTTGTGAATAAAGATAATTTTACTTCTTGCTTTCTATTATGGAAGATTTTTATTTATTTGTCCTGCCTCACTTTATGGATTGGACACTCTGATACAATAATTACTAGAAGTTGTAACTACAGACATATTGCTCTTATTCCTGATATTGGAGGAAACATTCAGCCTTTACTCTTCAATATGACATTAATTGTAGGTTTTCTTAAGTATTTTTTATCAGATTGAAGAAGTCACTTTCTATTCTGAGTTTGCTGAGAAATTTTATCATGAATGGGTGTTGATTTTTACCATGGGATTTTCTATATCTCTTGAGATGATCATATGATTTTCTTTTTTTCTGGTAAGGAATATGGTAAATTAATAATGTTTATTCTTGAATGTTAAACTAATTGTGCAGCATTCCTAGAATAGATCCTATTTGAGCATAATGTAGTTCCTTAATATATTGCTGGATTTTATTTGCTAAAATTTGCTAATATTTGGTTAAGAATTTCTAACAATCTGTGTTCATGAGTGATATTGTTCTGAAGTTTTCTTTACTTATAATATCTTTGTCTTTGTTTGGAAAACAGAGTAATGCTGGCCTCATATAATGAACTGAAAAGTATTCACTCTTCTTCTACTTTTTAGGTAGAGTTTATATTATTTTGTTTCTTCAATTGTAATGATTATTACTCACTAATGAAGTCATCTGGCTTAGAGTTTTCTTTGTGGTTTGATTACTAACCACAAATTAAAATTCTTCAATACTTATAATGAATTTTCAAGCTATTTCTTCATGAATAGTCATCAGTCTTTCAAAATTATTTTTTTTCCATTTCATTGAGGCATTTAATTTGTTGGCATCAACTTATTCAGAATATGCCCTTTTTATTTCTTGAATAACTGTACAAACTGTAGTGATGCTTCCTCTTCCACTCCTGATGTTCATAAGTGAATCTTTTATCTTTTTTCACATTCATACTAGCTAGAAATTTTTCTAATATTGTCTTTTCAGAGAATCAGCTTTTCAGTAATTGATTTCCCTACTTTCTGTCTTTTCTAACCAGTTTATTTTGTTCACCTTTATTTTTGCTTTTTTTAACATTATATTGGATTTATTTTGTCTTTTGTTTTCTAGTTTCTTAAGGTAAAATCTTAGAATACCAATTTGAGATTTTTATTCTTTTTTACTGTCAATATATAATGCTCTCAATTTCCTCTAAATCTTAGCTGCTTCCTATAGATTTTGATATGTTATATTTTATTATTATCCAATTAAAATATTTTCTAATTTTTCTCTTGATGGCTTCCTTGGCAAATAGGTCATCAAGAAGCATGTTGCTTCATTTCCAAATACTTGGGGATTTTCCACTTATTTTTCTGTTATTGATTTTAATTACATTTGTAGACAAAGAATACTCTACATGGTTTTAATTACTTCATATATTTAGGGACTTATTTTCCAATAAGTCTGTGGTAAGTGTTTCCAATATGGTCTATTAGGTAAATGTTTAGTATTCACTTGAAAAATATGAAAAATTTTTCATTGTGTAGAAATTCAATTAAATACGTTGGTTTGTAGGATTGCTCAAGTCTTTTATGTCTTAACTGCTTTTGTATGTAAGGGGGGGGTCCATTTCCACAATTACTGAGAAAGGATTGTTGATGTCTCCAATTATACTTGTAGGTTTGCCTATTTTTTCCTTTTTATCCTATGAGGTCATATTTTCTGTGTTTCAGTCTACTTTGTGTGATAATATTATAGCTATTTCAGCTTCCTTGTAACTGAGTCTTCAGATTGGAAGCATATTTCTTGTAAAGAACATATAGTTGGATCTTGCTTCCCCCCCCCTTAATTTGATCTGATAGTTTCTTCATTTTAATTAGTATATTTACAGCATTTTCATTTAAGGTAATTATTGATATGGTTAAATTTAAGTCTAACATCTTACTCTTTTTAAAAAATACTATTTATTTTTTTAAGAGAGAGAGAGAGAGAGAGAGAGAGAGAGAGAAAAAATTTTAGTATTTATTACTTCGTTTATGGTGGACATAACATCTTTGTTTGTATGTGGTGCTGAGGATTGAACCTGGGCAGCACGCATGCCAGGCGAGCGCGCTACCACTTGAGCCTCATCCCCAGCCACACAAAACATTTATTTTTTAGTTGTAGATGGACACAATACCTTTATTTTATTTTTTATATGGTGCCAAAGATTGAACCCAGGTTTTCCATATTTTTTTAAATTTTTTTAAGAGAGAGACAAAGAGAGAGAGAGAGAGAGAGAGAGAGAGAGAGAGAGAGAGAGAGAGAAAGAATTTCTTAATATTTATTTTTTAGTTTTCAGCTGACACAACATCATTGTATGTGGTGCTGAGGATAGAACCCGGGCCGCATGCATGCCAGGCGAGCGCACCACTGCTTGAGTCACATCCCCAGCCCATCCATATATGTTTTTTGTGTTTTTTTTCTTGAAGTGCAGACGTTGAATGCAGGGCCTAATGCATGCTAGATAAAACACTCTACCACTGGGTATCCTCACAGCCCACCATACATGTCTTTAACTTATTGTAGTTTACCTTTTCATAATTGCATACTCCTTTAAGTATCTGTGACATCCTTACAAGAGTTCAGTCAGGTTTCTCTCCTCTCGGTATTTGTGCTCCCCTCTGTATCTGCTGTTTCTGGAGCTCTTTATTCCTTGGTGTACATGCAGATTTCCATTAACATGATTTCTTTTCTGCTTAACATGTTTTTTTAAAATAATGTTTTTTGTAATTCTGCTCAAAATGAGTTCTCTTAGCTTTCATTTGTCTGAAGAAGCCTTTTATTTTGCCTGCATTTCTGAAACATATTCAGAATTGAAAATGTGGGTGAAGAATTATTGACAGGTTTTCTTTGTCTAATTTCTTTCAGTACTTTAAAGGCGTTGTAATATTGTGTTCTCACTTACATGGTTTTTATGACGTATTGTTGTCATACTTATTTTTGTTTTCTTAATCCCTCTGTAGTGTCTTTTTATCTCTGATCGCTTTTTAGATTTTTTTCTTTGTTACTGATTTTTAGTGTTTGGTTATTATTTGTCTTAGAATGGAATTTTTTCTTTTTCACCAGGGATTGAACCCAGGAATTGCTTAACCTTTGAGCCACATCCCCAGCCCTTTTTATCTTTTTATTTTGAAAAAGGTCTTGCTGAGTGGCTTAGGGCCTCACTAAATTGCTGAGGCTGGCTTGGAACTTGTGATCCTCTTGCCTCAGCCTCCTGAGTCACTGTGATTTCAAGCATGCACCACCATGTCTGGAGGTATGGGATTTTTAAGATGTGTATCATGCTTAGGATTTTTTGAGCTTCTTGGATCATTAGGGTTATAGTTTTTGTCAAATTTGGAAAATTATCAACTATTTTCTCCCTCTTTCTTCCTATGCTTCTGGGACTTCACAGGTACACCTTGCACATATTACACATGTCTAGTCATACATAAAACTAGACCACTTGTTATAGTTCCTCAGGTCACAGATGAGTAATACCATTATTTTTCAGTCTTTTCTGTCTCTTTGCTTGTGATTTTTTTTTCTGTAGTGTCTAACCTGTTGCTCTTTCTATCCAATGTACTTGTCAACTCAAGCTATTATCATTTTCATTTCTAAAAGTTCCATTTGAATTTTTTATACTTTTCTTTCTCTCATATTTATGTTCTTCTGGACCTAATTAAGCAAAAGGAACATATTTATGATAGCTATTATAACATTTGTGACTGCTATATACATTATTTTTGTCATTTGAGGGTCTATATTTTTTCTACAGTTTTGGAGATCAAACCCAAGGGCACTGCATCAATGTTACATCCCCAGCCCTTTCTATTTAGAGGTAGGGGCTTGCTGAAGTGTCAAGGTGGGCCTCAAACTTGTGATCCTCCTGCTTTGGGCCCTGGAGTCACTGGGACTACAGGCATGTACACCATGCTCATTTATGGAATTGAAATCTATTTTTATGGACCGATTTTCATCTTTGGGCAAAATCAACCAATCAACCAATCTTGATTGGTTGCTGTCATAGTGAATTTTCTGCCTTTTTTGGGACTTTGCTGGCTTGCTGCATTTTGTTGTACTCCTTTAAAAACTGTTGGGTTGTTACTGGTAGATAGTTAAGTTACTCGTGGGTTAATTTCATCCTTAGAAGAGTATTTTATTGTGGTCCTTGAGAAGCCTTTATTCCAGGATTTATTTAGCCATACTTTTAAAATTCAGCCTGTGCATGGTCTCTCCATGCTGTCTGGAAAGAAGTTGAATGGCACACAGCCTGGTGTCACCTTTGCATATTGTTGGTTCTCTAGCTCTTAGGTAGGGGTGGTCCTACTGATCTCAGAGATCTGATCATGGAGTCCTCAATTTTGTGAGATTGCTGAGCTTTCTTTGGGTTTCTTCTCCACTGTACCCTGAAACACTGTCTGGAAAGTCAGTGGATGAAATCACACGTCTCACTCCATTTCTTTCTTTTCTTTCTGGGCTCTCTATTGTTCTGTGGTTACTCCATTGGGGGGGATTCAGTCCCCATCCTAAGTGGGTTTGGATGTCAAAGTGAATGACGCCACATATGGACCTAAAGGGTATGAAAACCTTTATTGCTCACACAATAAGACTTTCTGGGGAAGAGAACAGCAGGCTAGTGCTAAAGCTTTTGGGATAACTTGAGCAAGAGGAGGAGTGAATGACCTTGGTATTTAATGTGGTTGGAATCAGGATAAAAGTTCTTGCACATAAACCATATTTTGTTTTTCCAGTGGAGATCAAACCCAGGGCCTCCCACATACTAGGAAAGCACTTTTCTATTGAGTTATGTCCCCAGCCTGAGCCATGTTTTGAACTACCCCTGCTGGTCCCAAGGAAGGAAGCATGTGTCCTTTTGGGTTTGCTTAGATGGATCAAAAAAGGAGAGAGAATGAATGGGGATTGAAGGTTGTTAGCAGTGAAACATCAAATGATGCAGTCAAACACTTTTTTCAGTTGACCTGCACTGTTACCCAGGGTCTTAAAATAGTTATTTTATATATTTAGTCTCTTTTTCTTGTTTTTTTTTTTTAGCATTAAGTCAATTGTCATAGCAGTTAATCCTTCACAAAGGAAGCAGAAGTTTTCTGTGCTGCAAAAAAACCTTGGTTTGCAGTGATGTGCTTATCCAGGCCAGGAGACTGGGGAGTACCTTATTTTGAATGGTTGACATTATAGAGCCTGGAGTAGGTGCTGGGCAGATCAGAGGCCCTGGTGAGGTAGGCCTTCTCACAGGAGGTCTCCAATCTACATCTGGCAGGGAAGGCAAATAGAACTCATTGATTTCCTGAAACTCCTAATAGAAAAGGCTTGTACAAGTCTAGGTATGTTTTCTACATTTGCAAAATATACTCTCCTTTACCCTCTACAACAAATGGAAGGGAGTATGGGTAGAGGGTAGGGGAAGTGCTTTGTTGTTGGGTACATTAAAAAATGACACCTGCGTCTTAGTTGACAGGCCAGTGGAAATGGAGGAGAAGAGAGAGTCCTGACCCAAGAGAAGAGATGGAAAAGACTGGCAAAACTAGAGATCCAGAGTGAGTGTAAGCACACAATTTTCTTTGATATGATTCCATTCTTCTGATAATACATATCTATTAAGCATCTGGACCCAGACCCTGGTGCTCAGCACTTAGCTAGCCGGATCTTAGGGACAGGTGCAAACTTTAGCCTTGTAAAAACCAGACTAGGACTTTCTGTCTCCAAAGATCAAGGCACCTGGGACATTCATTCAGCAAGTGACTCTTTCTCTGTACCCCAATTTCCAGGGCCTTCTGGGCTGGGCTCCTACCAAGTCTTTGTCTGGGTAATAGCTTGTCTCCCCCTGATCCTTCAGATCCCAGCTCACCTCCTCCCCCTGAGAAGTCAAAGTGGTGCAGGGGTGGAGACTAGAGGGTTGAAGGGCAGTTGTCCCACATTGATAGAGCTGCTCCCCAGTCAAAGGAAGCAATGTGAAGGAAGAAAAGAGCAGTGATAAAGAAACCAAGGGTCAGAGAGGATCCTAGCAGACTACCCTACAATTATATTGCCCAGGGTCATACTTTCCCTCTGCATTGTCTCTTCACAGGTAATAGGCACACATTAAATAAATATTGTCATGTTTTTCTGTTTCATGAACTGAGCACAGGCCTATCTATGAGTAGGAGGAATATGTACGTGTGTGAGGGAAAGAAGGTCTGACTTGGGAGGATGCGTGTGTGGCAAGCAGCTGTGTGCAGATGGAGGTCCGTGGGGCTGTGTTTTCTCTGTGGGCTAAGAAGTCTGCATTTCAACCATGTGGTGGTGTGTGCTGTGGCCCAACTACTCAGGAAGCCAAGGCAGAAGGATGGCTTGAGCCCAGGCATTCAAGACCAGTTAGTGACACCAGGTCTCAAAAAACAGAAACTAACAGGTTAAAATGTTCAGTCTTATTGTAGAGGTCTCCAGATGAGTGTGGGCAGATCTATCAGAGGGGATTCCTCAGGGGTTGTCTGGCAGCAGTACCCACCCTTTGCAGCAAAAATAGTTCTTGGGCTCCCATTCTTATGCCTCTATCAATCCCTGGTGACCTGTTAAAAGACTTTAAAGGAGAAACTTCAGACTGGGAACCTCATTTGCCATTCACATCTTTTAACATGGAGGACTTGACCCTAAAGACCACATCTGTCTGTGAGTGCTAATTAGTCTCTAGAGAGAAGGAAGGAGAGAATAATACACAGACCCAGAGCTGTAGAAGGCCAGAAAAATGCTGCCAAGGCAATGGGGAAAGGGAGTTACTTCCCAAATTCTGTAAAATAACTTCAAGGATCCACATGCTTCATGAAGGTGAGGAAGACTAGGGGTGAACAATTACAGAAGGATCTGGGCCCACAGATGAGTAAGTAGAAATAGAGGTGAAGCCCAGCTGGGGATCTCCCTGTACAAAGAGGCACAGGGAGTGGCCTGGCTGCATTGTCCTCTCACAGAGAGGACAGAGGCCCCACAAAATGGGAAGCACTAGGCACTGCAAATGGGGGGGCACTGCAGTCTTCACCCCTAATCTTTCTTACCTATATCTATTAACTAACCACAGTCACTTCTATCTAAAGTCCTACTTTATTAGGAAGAAAAAAATTAGCACCAGAAACATTCACAAATACTAGGCTTATTTAATTCTGACACTGTCCATAGTAAGTAGAGAATTAGGTAATAGGACCTCCAATTTATAGATAAGTATTTTTTTAAACCAGAGATGGAAACCAGGGGCATAAGACAAGAAAATTGAACACCAAAAAGTTATGTCTAGGGGCTGGGGAGATAGCTCGGTTGTTAGAGTGCTTGACTCAAGTGCACAAGGCCCTGGGCTCAATCCCCAGCAACACACACACACACACACACACACACACACACACACACAAATGAAATGGCTGGGGTCATGGCTCAGTAATAGAGCACTTGCCTAGCAGGTGTGAGGCACTGGGATCAATTCTCAGCACCACATGTAAATAAATAAAATAAAGGCCCATTGACAATTAAAAATATTTTTTAAAAAATATCATGCCTGGTCAGGTGTGGGGGGCACACCTGTAATCACAGGAACTTAGGAGGCTGAGGCAGGAGCATTACAGGTTCAAAGCCAGCCTCGGCAAATTAGCGAGGCCCTAAGCAACTTAGTGAGAACCTGACTCAAACTAAAAAAAAATAAAAATGAGCTGGGAATGTTGCTCAGTGGTTAAGTGCTCCCTGGGTTCAATCCAACAACAAATGTCATGCTTGGAAGTAATGCCTGAGTCTGGCTCCTAATGGTGAATTAGTCTGCTTCTATGTTAGTCACCTTTCTATTAATGTTGTAAAATGCCTGATATAATTAACTTATAAAGAAAGAATGTTTACTTTGAAGTTTTTATTCTATGGTGTCTATCTATTGTTTTGTGGCTGTGGTGAGGAAGTACATCATAGTAGCAGTGCATGGCAGAACAAACCTATTCACCTTATGTTTGGGAAGCAAAAGAGAAAGAAAAAGGAAGGGGCCAGAGTTCCACTATCCCTTTTGAGGGCATGTCCCCAATGACCTAAAAACCTCCCTTTAGCACCTCCTAAAGGCTCCACTGCTTCCCATATTATCTTGCTGACTACCAGTCCTTTAACAGTAACACGTGGGTCTCTGGGGGACATTTAACTCAAACTACAGCAACTTCTATCTTTTGGGTCTTGAAAGTTTAGTTTGTTACTATTCAATTTTTCAATCTTCATTTCCCCCTGGTTTCCAGGTAAAGCATGCTTACTGAAAGGCATTTTTAAAATACTGAAAGTTACAAAGAAGTATATAAAAATCATTTGTAATCTGTAGTGATTTCTATTTTCTTCTTTATACTTTTAATAATTATTATAGATAGACGCTGTTAGTAATGTTTTCAGTTGAAATACAACTTGATCACCAACACAAAGATAAAAGGTATTTTTTAAATAGAGATTTGTTTTACTTATGTAATAGAAAGTCTGGAGGTAGACAGCTGCTGCTGCTGATTTAATGGCTTGGGAACAAATCAACATGTTGAAAATGATTTTGGTTTTTGCCTCATACTTAATAAATAACTGTTGAAGCAGCTCCAAAAATTATTGTCATGTTCAAGTGTAGTAAGAAGAAGGAGGAAGCACTGCCATTAATTTTCCTTTTCTTTGGTACTTTCCAGAGATACTTGACAGACTTCTGTTTATAACCTACTGGCCATGGATCATGAAGCCACTTTAAGTGGATTAAGTAGAAAGGGTTGGGAAGGGAAGTTACTTGCCTATCAATGATGTCTCCCATAGATTGACCAGGTCTGATTCACACCCACCTCTGAAACTGAGTAACATGGACTGAAAATGATGGAGGAACATGTGATACTTTAAGCATAAAAGGAAAATGGATGCAAGGGAGGCAAAGATGAAAGATAATGGACGTTACATTTTATATCACACTTACTGCTCAACAAATCACTCCCAAACTCAGTGGTTTAAAAGAAGCATTTATGATTTCTCACACCTCTGTGGATGCATTGAGCAGTTACTCTGTTCTTGAAAGTGAAATAATAATGGCTACTATGGACTGTTGTAATTGTCAGCTTTGTGTTACCAAGAGAAATGCCTGAGGCAATTAATTTTATAAAGAGAAAAGGTTTATTTAGCCCACAGTTTGGGAGATTCAAGGTCCAAAGAGCCTAACAGAGTCTTGATCAGGGGTGCTCTTGGAATTCATCCATCTCATGTAAGGGTGGCAGTGGTGGTGAATGGGTGCTGGAGTAAAAGGATCACATGTCTGACAGGAGCTGAGAGAGAGAGAGAGAAGGGACATGTTAGGTCCCACAGTCCCTTTCAAAGGCACAACCTCAATGGCCTAAGGACTTTCCATAGGCCCCACCTCTGAACAGTACTACCCTGGGGTCCAAACTTTTTTTGTGTGTTTGGTGCTGGGGATTGAGTCCAGGGCCTTGTGCATGCGAGGCAAGCACTCTGCCAACTGAGCTATATTTCCAGCCCTCCAAGCTTTTAAATGTGGACCTTTGGGGGACATTCAACTTCCGCAGTATAGCGATTGAATACCTGCTACTTAAATTCTTCCTCACACTTTCCCCCTCTCCCACTCCCAGAATCTATGAGGATGTTGGAAGGATTTGTATTCTAGGGCAGATTACATTCAAAGGCAGTTAGCAATTCTTGGCCATTCAGCATTAGGTACTGTACATGGAGTGTTTATAAATTTTCACCCTGAACCTGGGAGGCTTGAAGCATATCTATTTGAAGCCCATTTTTTTCATGACATAATTGCCAGTGTATAACAAGTTAACAAATGAGTCATTGGGCTGATATTGTCTTCTCGATGGTTAACATTTAATGTGAGTGGAACAAGATTTATCTTGTATCAAAATAAAGAATGTTAGCTGTTGTTGAATATTGTTGTTGATTTTGTTTCAGAGGAAAATCTCCACTATTATTTGAAAGTTCTGAAATTAGTATCCTCTAATTACAAGGTTTATAATATTGCTATGATTTACAACTATTTATTTGTGGAATCAGAATTTTTGTTCTGAGTAACCAAAATAAAATTAATAAACAGGATACATGGGATTGTAACTATCAATCAACATGTCAATTTTAAAACTTTGTATTTATGAAAGCAACATCTTGATTATTATAGTTATTAAGATGTTAATATTAGAAATTTTAACTTATGAAATGTATTTATCCATATAAGCATTGTTTTAATCTGTTTTAGATATTGAAGTTCTGCATAAAATTGGATTTTGGAAAAAGTTGTTCTGTTCTCCCCTTATGTCAAATGATCTCACAATAACCCTGGGTAGTCAAGATATGATTATTACTCTCACTTTACAAATAAGGACCAGACAGGTTAACTGATTGGTCCAAGATAAATCAAACAAACAAGAAGGTGGCAATTCTGGAATTGAAAACCAGTTCTTCCAACTGCAAATTCCAACATCTTTCTCTTGCACCAAGCTGCTCTGGCTCTTCTCATTTCCAAATTCCTAGGAATAATTATAGCTGGTCCTCACCCAAAGAGCTCTCAAGTCTGCCATTGGCAAAATGGTCCCTTTGAGTTGAGGGTGGAAGGATGCAAAAGCAGCAGAGGAAAAATAGCTTCTGGGCCCTGAGAATTCTCCCCAGGCCCAGCAAGGCTATTTAGGAAGTGTTAACAGGTTTTCTCCCTGAACCTAGCAAACCCAATATTCCATCCAGGACTCTGCAGGGGTGAACTCAGAGACATTTCCACCCTGCCAAGAGCTGACTGGGAGAGAGAGAAACCCGGACTACTCTCAAGCAATTCCGCAAAAGCTGCTCATCCTCGCTTCGGCTAAGTGTCTTGAGGCTGCTGGAGAGAAACTATAAGCAGAAACCTCTTTTCCAGGGTGGGACATTAATGCTTCCTTTGGTTTTGGAGGTTTGCGTTGAGGGAGGAAGATATAACGTCAGTCCCATGAGCTTTTTGAAATTTTCACACTACTCATCTTCCAGGATGAGAACCATTAGATGAGTAATCAGCCACTCCCACGCACGTTTATGTCGTCCACCCATTCCCAGGGAACTATTTATGGGTAGTAATTAATGGGTACGCGCTGCCCCTGATGATTCCTCTTCCAGAGCCTGGGACCCCTTGGCTGGAGGAGCGAACCAAGCAGAGGCACTCACAGCCCCAGGTCTCCCTTCCCGGTGATCTCCCAGGTTAGCGCTGGCTAATCCTTTCTGCTTTCCTTCAGCCCCCTCCCACTTTGCCTCATGTGGCCTCACCACTCTTGGCAGTTAAATGCCACCTCTTTCCTGGCCCTGAAGCAAAAACCCAGGAAGTCACACCTCCTCTCCAAACCAACTAGCTGTCCATTAATACTGTCCTCCCCTTGGGGCTTCCTTCCCCCAGCATTTCTCTACTTTCTTACCAAATGCAGCTGCAAGGTTTTTGCATAATCACCTCCCCCCTGCCACCTGCGAAGGGACCAGAGGGTAGCAGTCCCTGGATGGTCTCCCCACACCCCCGCCCACCTGCTGTTACAAATTGGAATTCACGCTTGGAATAGGAAGCTCTAATATTTATGGAACACTGTTCTGACACTTTACTGATATTAACTCACTATCACAATCATGAATTAACTACTGTTGTTAGCCTAATTTGCAGATTAAAGAAACTGAGGCACACAGAGTTTAAGTAACTTGCTCATCTTGTTTAGAAAGTGATAGAGTCAGTATGCAAACCCAGGTTGTCTGATGTGTACCCTCCTCTCTCCTTCTTCCTCCCCTCCCTGTCCTTTCCCTCCCCATCCCCTCCGACTCCTCCCCATCCCCTCCCCCTCCTCCCCTTCCCATCCCCCTCCTTCTCCTCTTCTCATTGTCTACTTTTTTCTTCTTCACTTTTATAAGTATTTAAACAGAAAGAATACTATAATTAATCCCCACACCCATCACCTCAATTTAACAACTGTTACTGCCATACTGTTCATCTATTTTTTTTAATTCTCTGATAAACAAGGATTTTTCAAAATAGCATTGCTGCAATATCACAATCACAGCCAACTACATAAAAAATTTCTTCATATTGCCTAATATTCAGTCCATGTTCAGTTTGGGTTTTTTCCCCTGGTTTATAAAAATACAATTCTTATATTTAAATGGATATGTAAAGTTCACACATTGCCCTTGGTCCACCTGCATCTCTTAAGTCTCTTTTAATCTATAACACTCCCCTCCCCCAGTTATTCCCTAAAGCAACTAACTTGTAGAAGAGACTTGGTCTTTTATCCTACAGTATTTCTCACATCCTGAATTCGCCTAATTGTACTCTCATGGTACTGTAAACCAGCCATTAGACCTGGAGTGCTGATTTATGAAGAACACACAGCTGATGTGTCTTCATTCCTCTGGGCATTCATTTCTACAGGTCAAAGGTTAGCATCATGCTGCCAAAGGGCCTTTTTCTCAATGTGAAGCCCACTTACCTGTACTTGGGGTAAGTCAGGAAGGAAGGAAAAGGAATATCATTAGGAACAACAAGATAAATACTTCATTGACTTTTTTTTATTCAAAAGTGAGTTGGTATCGCAGTAACCTCCAAAAGTGATAAATTATAGCTTTTCATAAGTAGAATCTATTGTACTCTTAGAGTTTATATTTTTGACATTTTTACATCATTGCTGTCATTGTTTCTGATGCTCCTATTTCCAAGCTTTGGTTTTTCAGAGCCCCACCAAGTTGACTGCTATGTCATTTTTTGTTTTTGGTAGTAGGGGTTGAATCCAGAGGCACTTAACCACTCAGCCACATCCCTAGCCCTTTTTAATATTTTATTTAGAGACAGGGCCTTCCTGAGTTCTTTAGGGTCTTGCCCAATTGCTGAGGCTGGCTTTGAACTCAGAATCCTCCTGTCTCAGCTTCCTGACCCTCTGGGATTAGAAGCATACACCACCATGCCCAACTTGCTGTGTCATTTTGACATTACCTCAAAGGATTCAATAGCATGATTTTAGACAGGACAAGAAGACCCAGATTTTCTTGAACATTTCCAGTTCTACCTGGAATAAACCATTTCTAGGAACATCCCTGGGTGTTTGAGAGTACAACATTAACAGTAGCAGTTTTTGTTGCTACCAACTCGTCACCACTTCTGGATCATTTTACTAATTAGAGATGAGGAATACACATTTCTTAGAAAGAAAAATATATATTCTGAGTTCATACTGTTATTTCCAACTCCAAATAAATTTGACAGAATTTGCAGTTTGGGATTGGGGTATAGCTCAGTGATTGAATACTTGCCTGGCACAAGTGAGCTCCTGGGTTTTTTCCCCAGGAATACCAAAAAGGAAAAAAAAATATTTTTACTCCTTTGGTTTTAATATTTGTATCTTGTTTGATTCCCATGCCTTGTCACTTATCTTGAAAATTTTAAATCTTAGAAACATGAATATAATGACTTGTTAGCTTTATTCTATTACATATACATGTGTGTACACACATGTGTGTATGTGTTTGTATATGTGCACACCTACACATGTATACATAGATACACACATTAGTGTGGGAGACTGCATTAATGGCTTTAATTCTTTACTCTTTTCTACAACTATACCCTTTTTCATATGTCTTTTTAAGTTTCTCACTTAAAAAGTTCATTTTGTTTTACCACCTCTTGAGACCGGGTTGGGCTTGTGCAGAGCTTTGGTTAACAGAATGAAACAAAATTGATTATGTGCCTGCTCCAAGTCCAGACATCCAAGTTTCTTGGCCACTTCTATGTATTCACTTATACCTCCATCAGGATCCTGAGAACACACCTGAGCAAACCAGATCTTCAATAGATTGATGTGGAACAGAGCTGAGTAACCTGCCCCTCAGTTATTCCAGCAAGACTAACTGAGATCACCCATCATCTAGTTGTTCCTTCTGTTGTTAGTATTTAGAACATAAGCAATCCCATGCATGTATTCCTATTTCCCTGTCTATTACTTTTCTAAGATACTGGTAATGAAGTACTACAAACAAATTGGCTTGAAAAAACCAGAAATTTATTATTTCACCTTTCTGGAGGCTTGAAGTCCAGAATTGGTAGGTGTTGACAAATCACATTCTCTATGAAGGCTCCAGGAAGAATGCTTGCTTGCCTTTTCCCAGTTTTTGGTGGTTGCTGGCAACCATCTTGGTTTGTAACTCAATTATCCCAATCTCTGCCTCCATCATTCCATGGCCTTTGACATAGTTTCTGTGTCTAAATTTTCCTCTTCTAATAAGGAATTATAAATCATTGGATTCAGGGCCCATTCTAGTCCAGCATGACCTCATTGTAACTTGATTATATCTACAAAAACTCTCTCTCCAAATAAGAACTTGAACATATCTTTTTTGAGGGACACAATTCAATCCACAACACACACTGCCGTTTTTATACAAAATAGTATTGTATTGTTCTTGCTATTCAGTGCCTTGTAGAGTCCACATGAATCTGGCATGACCTGATTTCTGCTTTTCAAGATCTATTGGGCTGCAGTATAGAGGCTGAATTGGAGGCAGCAAGTCTGGATGCTTTCCTGTTAAGGGACTTTCCTCTGCCTCACAGTGTTCCCAGTTCCCCATTCTTTCACTCTCTTCTCTTCCCTCCAGACCTGGGGCACAGCCCAGTGACTTTCCTGTATGAGAAGAGACTTCCCTTATTGAACTGTGGCTTTGGACTCTTTTCTGTAGTTTTGAGAGTGGGCGCTGGTGATGTTGAGAATTATTAATCAGAGTTATTTTACCGCCTCAGGCTGTCGGGGCTCACCCCATTCCCCCATTTTTCAATGTGTTTGGGGCTAGTTTAGGGTGAGTCACTTCCAGGTCAGGGTGGACTCTTAATATCCTTTTTGCTCTTCCTTCCTCAGGAAGTGATTTTGCTGTCATGACTTCTCTACTGGGAGAGGTCCCCAAGTATTGTCCCTCTCACTACACATCCACTTATTTTCTTCTGTATTGTAAGCTGAACAAATTACCTACAATAAATGTGTAAGCCTCAGGGCATTTACTTCAGAATTTGAGCACCGCTTTTCTCTGCAGATGCTCTCATGATTGTTTGCATGTGCCTACGGCCCCCTAAGTGACTCTCTCCCTTGCATCTTGCAACCTCTTAATGATAATTAAAAAAAAAATAGTTCTCAGTTTCTTGTTAACCAATCCAGAATAACCAATGAATTTTTTTTTTAACTCTAGAAAGGTTTGACGTAATGCATAAACCTTATGTTAACATAATCAAGTCTGGACAAAGCATCCTACCTTCTTTGATGCCCCATGGTGGTGTCTTTGGTTATTGTTGTATTTGTCAATGTGCAATTTATATACTTTTTTTGTTTAAAAGTGTCTTTAAGTACAACAGCAGGACCCGAGTGAGGTAGAATAACTCTTTTCCTGACAACTGCACACATTTTTTAAAAAGTTTGTCAGGGTTTTTTACTAAATACAGCATTTTAAGGCTTGTAGAAATTAGAATATTCTCACCAGATAACTCCTTATAGAACAAGAATTGTGTCTTTTGTTTCCAACTGTGACTGTTAGTTCCAAATGTGCACCCCTGAGTGTTCTGTAAGTCTATCCAGATTTATCTTATTATTAATATTATTTAGATAGAGATTGGAGAGAAGAGGGGAATTCTTTATGATCCTGGAGTTCTCTCTACAGAATAATTTGATATATCTACATATGGCATGCCATTTTGAAATGCAGAAGAAGGTACTCAACACTTAAAAGCAATTGAACGACACTTTATAATTAGGTTTTCTCTTACTGGAAATTTATTCTCATAAGTGTTAAAGGTTTAGAGAAAAAACAATACTGGAAAGAAAACAATAATGTTTATTGTAAGGCAAATAGTTAATGGTGCATATATATTTTAATTATATAAAAATTCTGGGATAAAATATTTGGTAATTCAACTGATGATCCACTTATTTTAAGCAAAAAATTGTTACAAAAGGTTTCACAAGGAATTTAGGTAAAAATAAACTTTTAGGTTAATTGTGTTGAAGTGATACACATTTAGCCAATATTGGATTTTTGTCTTTGCCATTGGGCAGCAATGCCTTTTTAAATAAACTTGGAAAAATATGTATGTATTTCAATGGGCAAATTAAAATGTCTTTAGATATGAAGTGTGTAAATCATTAACATTAATAGCCTAGATATTATAACAAATCCAGGACTAATTTCCTCTTCTAGTGTACTTCTTTTGTTGCTTAATTCTAATAATGGCATAATAAGCAAACCATAATTGGTAAATATGCCAAAAAATTTTGTTGAATTTCATTCATATTTAGTAAATTTGTTGGGGGGGGTACTGGAGATTGAACCCAAGGGCACATAACCAATGAACCACAGCTCTTTTCAAAATCTCTAGACAGGCTTTTGATAAGTTACTGAGGCTGGCCTTGAACTTGTGATCCCCCTGCCTCAGTCTCCCAATGATCACAGGCATGTTCTACCATTCCTGACTTTAAAGATTTTTTTTAGATTAACAACATTGCCTTCCTTAGGGTGTATAATTAAGTTATAGCTGATACTATAAAAATCCATATGATTTGAGATTATTAAAATTTTATTAGGTTTTTATTCCCAGGGGTGAAACCTATTTATATCTATGAACCTGAAAGATTATATGAGTCCTCCTAACTTGTTAGCTTCTTCTAGACTTGAGGTAACTTTTTTTAGTTGTTTATGGGCCTTTATTTGTTTATTTATTTATATGTGCTGCTGAGAATTGAACCCAGTGCCTCACACCTGCCAGACAAGTGCTCTACCACTGAGCCAAAACCCCAGACCCTTGAGATATCTTTTAACTGAATTAAAAAAAAATGAGATAGTATTCTTTCTAACAGGAATTGTTGACATGAATGCCTTAGAAGTCATAAACTGTAAATAATGAGATTTTTGTCTTATAAGATGTATACAAACCATAGCACTATTAAACTGATTTTTTAAAATCAAGATATTTTCATCCTTAATTTGTATTTTTAATTATTGTTAAAGCAAGTTGAAAATCTGCCCTTCACTCTCTTCTTCTTTCTTCCCCTCCTAAGACTCAACTGTATTTGGTTTGGGTTATTTTAAGACATCTAAGCCATGATGCCAGATATGTTTTAATATTGCTGACTTTATATTTAAATATTGTATTAATATATTTTTAATTTTTAAAATATTTTTAATATTTTATTTTTGTTACATGAAAACAATGGACCTGTAGGTAAATTTGTTGATGATGGTCTCTGATTTTCTTGCAATCATTTCTATGAAAAAAGCTAATAAAATCATTCATTCTTATAACTAACTGCTGAGGGTTTATCACATTTATAAAGAGGAAGCTGGTTTGTTAATTCTTTCTTTCAATACTGGGAATTGAACTCAGTGGTTCCTTACCACCGAACTACATCCTCAGCTCTTCTTTTTTTCTTTTTATTTTGAAACAGAGTCTCCCCAAGTTGACTAGGCTAGACTGCAACTTGGGATCCTCCTGCCTCCGCTTTCTGAGTCACTGAGAGGTCTGCACCCCTGTGCCCCACCAGAAGTTGGGTTTTTAACTTCTTCATTGTTACCTGAAATGGTCATAATGAGTTTTCTAGATAAAATAGAAAGTAGAAAATGTAATAACATGCAGAAATATATGCTTTTAGCTTTATCCTGAGTTCTTTTCTAGGTACCCTACTTAGGGTATCTTGGTTTTCTAGGTACCCTACTTAGGGTATCTTGGTTTTTAGGAAGCTTGAAATGTGGAACGAACTACTTGCTTGGGTTCTTTGAATTGTTTCCTTCATTTCAAAATTCATCATTTTTTAAACAACTACAAAGAGAATTTTAGGGCTGAAAAAAGGTGGGTCCCCCTCCCTTTAGCCTTACTAGTAGAATATTTGTATATAACTTCAAAAATAAATTTACTGTTTTTAGTTTAGACAATAGTTTCTCTTGTAAGCCTTTTTTTATCTCTTTTGGGAAACAGATGTATCAAAATCACTAGTAGAGATGTAAAAAAATGTTATAAATACAATCAGGGATTGAGGGCTCTGATGGAGCTCATGGAAATATATTAAACTAGGTTTCCTTGATTATGTATTCCCTCCTCAATTTACTAGAGTCATTACTCTTGTACAATGAAGTAAGCCCTAAAGCTATTTGCTATGACAAGTCATCAATTAGCATTAACACTTCCTTTCTGGGGTTTCTTTTTGGGAAGGTGGAGGGCAGTAGGTTTTTTGTAGTACTGGGGGTTGATCTAATGCATTCTAGGCAAATACTGTACTACTGAGCTATATCCCTAACCCTTTTAAAATTTTTTAATGATACAGGATCTCGCTAATAACCCAAATTGGCCTTGAACTTTTCAGCCTCTCTGTTTCAACCTCCATAGTAGCTGGGAGTAGTAGTCTGGGCTACCACACTCATTACAGTACTTTCAGTCTTTATTTTCACTTCTTTTTAGTTAGCTTTGCTGAGTAGTATTCATAGAATGTCTTACAAAATTCAGGGTCAGGAGCACAAAGCCTAAGCAGGTACAATCCTTGTTAAGAGTACAGGTTTATCATAATTTCTTATAAAGCATTAAATTATTTTATTACAATCAGCCTTAATGCTAAACAAAGTAGTATAGTTAGCCAGAAATTTAAGACCCAGGTTTGTATGATTCAGACCCATGCTTTTTTTCACTACACTTTTTTTTTTTCACGTACCATGAATGAAATAACAGAATAGGTATATCCTTTTAAGGAATTACAAGTGAGGTGTTGTGATGTAGTGGAAAGAATGGTTTAGAGTGTTAGAAGACTTGGGTTCTCCCTGGTGTTCATTTAAACAACTAGATGTGTGGTTTTGGAAAAATCAATTAAATAAGTGGGCCACACGTTTCTTTCTAAACTAGGGAAGTAGGGGGAATTGAATCAAACCGGCCCAACAAAGTTTGATGAAATTTTTCAAACTCCAATAAAGAAATCTCTATTTTAAAAATTGAAACATTATAATGTTCTAGGAGATTCTTACATTGTCTGCTTGCCTATATTTCCCTGATAACAAGACTGAGTTCCTTAGTAATTGGACCATGTCTTTTTATCTAGTGCTTAGCACAGCATCAAGAACACAGTGTAGACACAGCCTATTGATGCAAAAGAGATCACAGCTTCGATAATTTTTGTATTTCCTCAGATCTCATGCCGGTACCCCCCAATAAAACACCCCTCTTCAAATTGTTTCGGATAATCTCTAGGTATCGTTTTCAGGAATATGTCTATACTTTGGGTGCCTTTTTGTGCATTACAGTATCTAAATAAATACCTGCTGCCATCACAGGTGCTGTGCAATACCACTGCTGGGAACATTCAACCCCCCTGGGGCCTTTTCCTAATAGATCCCATTTAGTCTTGTGGATACCAAAATGACTATGTATATATATATATATATATATATATATATATATATATATATATATATATATATATATATATATATATATATTTGCCAGCAGCCTTGCAAACAATGAAAGTATTTCTTCCTTCTACTGTAATAAATTCAGAAAAACATGTTGTAGGACCAGGCATTATTTTCTCTTTTCTCTCTCTGTTTGGTGTATAAATTTTTCCCACCTCCTTGCCAAAAACAAATAAATCCTGAAGTTGATCACAAAATTTAAAACTCTGAATGGGGGAAGTTAGTCATGATAGTGAAGACAAATGATTGGGCATTTTTAACTTGCTAATTTCAATATCTGTGTAGTGTTATTATCTTCCTCTCTTACCTCCCTTCATTATATTTCCTTTCTGCTCCTTTGGAACTCTTCATTTCTATGCATCATACCATGAGTCTTCTTTGGAGAGGTGTAGAACATTTCCTATCATCTTTTACACCTTTAGCCTCTACTTTTGTTCATTCAGTATTTATTCCTGTAAATTCTTCCTTCTTGTCATTAGATTCTGCTCCTCCATCTCCATTAATTTTTAAAAACTTTTTATTTTATGCATATGAGAACTATAATTACATGCTTTAAGTGGTGGGAAAGGGTGTGAGTTAAAAGTCCCCTCTTATTTATCTTCTCCAGCCACCCAGTTCTGCTGAAAGTCAGCCAATATTAACAATTCTTTTTGTATCTTTTCTATTCTATGCATATTCAGACAAAAAGATATGCTTTGTACTTAAAAGTTTCTCTGATCTGTTCACATTTCTTCTAACACTGTCTTCATTTGGGACTTTTTCTTATTTGAATTTTTTAAATAACATTCTTAATTATTCTCTCTGCCTCTACCCTCTCCTTTCTTTCTACATTCTAGCTGATTTATTATAAATTCTTCACAGTTATATTAATGAGTTTTGAGGAGTATGTAAAATTTGTCTTTGCTACATATGTATTTTAGGGTGATGTCCTTTGGATGTAATTTTCAGTTCTGTGAATCATATTATATCACCACAATATCAGTCAGGGTATAGCATATAAATAAGAAGTTAGTATAATACTGTACTGCAATAAAGAAAAGTGGCAGGATCTTTTTAATGTGAGAGAATTTTGACTTGTGGATTCTTTGTTTTGTATCTATGTAACATTTAAGTACTTTCTGTGTGCTAGGTACTTTGTATTATACCAGTAGGACAGATACTTACTTGTCCTCATTTTACAGTTTAATAAACTGAGGCACATTTAATGTTTTTAAAAAGGCCAACTTTGTAAACTTTGTAGAATAATTAATAGAGCAGGGTAACATAAGTAGACTATTTCCAGAGCCTATGATCCTGTTTATTTTTATTCTTTGGGGTAGATGGTGAAGATAGTGAGCAGTTCTATTGATATAATAACATAGTCTTAAACAGCAACCATGTTAATGGTGTAGTAACATGAATGTGTTTATTGAAAATAAAAGATTGAGGCTATCAGGAGATAACTGCATATATTATTACTTAATTAACTTAATATTTTTCTGGTTTTGTTTTTTTGGTACCTGGACTTGAACCCAGGCAGGGGCTCATTCACTGAGCCACATTTCCAGTCTTATTTTTTGAGACAGGGTCTCACTAAGTTGCTGGATCTAGCTTTGATTCATACTCCTCCTCCTAAGCTCAGTTGCTGGCGGGGGGGTGGTAAGGAACGACTTTGGTATTATTTTTTATTGTTCTTTCTCTCACTCTGTGTGTGAGCCATTAACATATCTTGTAGCTCCAGCTTTAAAATTAGCTCAAAATTTGACTGTTTTTCACCACACCTTTATTCCACCACTCTTAAAGAAGCCACTAAAATCTCTTAATCTAGATTTTTACAAAGCATTCTCTGATTCCCTGTTTTTACTATTGTTCGCAACTCCTGTTCCAACCCCTCCTCTCAGGAAAGCATCCAGAATGATCTGGTTAGAATGTAGATAAGAATATGTCACTCCTGCTCACAACCCTCCAGCAGAATAAAAGTTATTACCCTGACATCCACCTCCTACCCTGGAGATTGTACCCAGGATCTCTGCCACTGAGCCACATTCCTAACCCTTTTTATTATTTTATTTTGAGACAAGGTCTTGATACGTTGCCCACACTGGTCATGAGCTTGACATCATCCTGCCTCAGACTCCCTTACAGGAGTGTACCACCATGCCCATCTGTCTTGGGATTTTTACCTCTTTGCTACTTTTCTTGAGATCATCTCCCACCATTTCTGGTACTCTGACACTCTCTGTTCCATCCGTACATTCTCACTAAGGGTCTTTTATTTTCTCTCTTCTCTGGAGTTCCCTTCCTTCTGTATCCCTTACTTCATTCAGTTATTTTACCTGAATTACCTCCTCTGTGAAGACTTATCTGGTTACGCTGTTCAATTCCGAATTCTGACATTTTGCATCCCCTTTCTTTGCCTTATCTTTTACTCTTTCACATTTATTACTAACATACTATGCATTTGAGTTATTTTTTTGTTATCTGTTGTCTCTCCACCTAATAGAATGTAAGCTCCATGAGGACAGCATGCTAATGAATAACTATTGCCTAAAACATAGTAAGCCTAGATTTTTGTTGAGTGAATGAGTGAATGAATGTTGCTTTAACAGTTTGTCTTGATTTTTCATCAGTTAAATTCCAGAGAGCATTCTGATTTCCAGGTTTTGAGAAGCTCTAGTGCTAATGCCAGTACTTTCTTATTAACTGACAGATATTTTTTATCAATGGAGCTTTGTAGGCAGAAAGTTTCACCAGGTTTCCATAACCTACAGAATAAAAACAGGTTTAATATTAGCTTACTACTGCCATATGACTCATCTACCCTTTTCTTTTATTATCTCCCTATAAGTCCTCTGATCACCCAAACTGATCCACTTTAAAAAAGTAATTTCCTATCTTTTTGTTCTTACTACTCATTTTTCCACCTTTTTGGTTCTTTCTATTTCACTCTCTTGTAATGGCCCTTGGAAGTATCTGAAGCACTTGGCAGAATATAACTTAGATCCTTTCTCTTCCTTCTAAAACAGGGTTCTGTTTTGTTTTTGTATTGTTTGTTTTTTGGTACAGGAGATTGAACTGAAGGGCACTTTATCACTGATTTCCATCCACAGCCCTTTTTATTTTTTATTTTGAGCTGAGGTCTCGCTAAGTTCCTTAGGACCTTGCCAGGTTGCTGGGGCTGTCCTCAACCTTCGATCTTCTTGCCTCCGCCTCCTGAGTTGTTGGGATTACAGGTATGCACCTCTGTGCCTGGCTAATATTAGTGTTTTAAATAAAGACAATTTATAAGAATATATGCCACAGAAACATGTGTGTGGGACCTAAGAATGACTAAGGAAATACAGATTTGGCCAAAAACATTTCAAGCTTCTGTGACTCACCGAATATTAAATTTATATAGTGATTGACACAAATAATGAGAACTACTGATATCTGAATCAAACATCAACTTGGCAAAGTTCCCTACTTTTAAAATTATATTCAAGGGAACTAGGGTTGTGGTTCAGTGGTAGAGCATTTGCCTCACATGTGTGAGGGCCTGGGTTTTAGCTTTACCATCACATAAAAATAAATTTTTAAAAAATGTATTTTGTCTACCTGCAGCAGTTGCACTCTTATATATATATATATATATATATATATATATATATATATATATATATATATTCAAAATGCTTTAACAACTTTAGCCACTGAAAGTATTCTTTCATTGTATTTATTTTAAGTTCAAATCTTATAGTGGAGAATATGGAAATAAATGAATTCCAAGGGTCCTTGAAAAAAATCTATCACTACAAATTAAGATTTTTTTCCTTCATACTGGAAATTGTTAATTTATTATATAAACAATCTTTAAAAGAAAGAAAATGTAAATAGTATTGTACAAAAGTAACTTTCCAAAGCTGTACTAGTATTTATACAATTCTAAAAATTCTCCAATGTACTTAAAGCAAAACAAATATTTGAACACTAGTGCACACATACTTTTACAGGTAGATGTACTTTAATCATTAAGCAAAAATACGTTGGATTAAAGTTTATCTACTGAAATAATATTTGTATCCAATAAAATGCACAGATCTTCAGTTTAAAATTGCATGTGTTTTGTTTAGTTTTGTCCTGGGAACTTAACTCTAGAGCTCTCTACCACTGGAGCTACTTCCCAGCTATTTTTTATTATTGTTAAATTTTTTTATTTTGAGACAGGCTCTCACTAAGGTGCTTAGTGCCTTCATAAGTTGCTGATCCTTGAAATTGTGATCCTCCTGCCTAAGCCTCCCAAACTGTTGGGATTACAGGCATGTACCACCATGCCTCTTCAATTTCATGAGTGAAAATATTTTGTAAACATTTTCTACATCACCCTATAAACCATTTCTATAATTGAATTTCATCCTTCATAGGCAATCACAATCCTGATTTCTACCTCCATTGGTTTTACCTGTTTCTAAAGTTCTTAAAATGAAATCTTATAAAAAGGTACTCTCTTGAATCTGGCTTTTTTTTTTTTTGCTTTATGAATTGCAGCTATGTTATAGCATGTATCAATAATTCGTGATTATGTATTTTATTTTGTGAGTCTACCAGTCTTAAGAATTAAACTGGTTAGACATTGACATAACAGCCTCTTCATGAACATATATTTTCTTTCTCTATGGTAAACACACAATAGGAGAACTGATGAGTCATACAATAGATATTTAACAATTTCTTAAATTTTGTAGACTACTTATATACTCCCACAATCAATATAAAGAGTTATAATTGCTCTATATTCTCACAAATACATGGTATAATTAATCCTTACTTTTATACCTTTTGTTGTTGAAATCATCTCATTGTGATTTCTTTTGTTTTAGTTTTGCATAGTAGAGATTGTACCCTGAGTCTCATGCTTGCTATGGAAGTGCTCTACCACAGAGCTGCATTCCCCACTATCATTGTAATTTTAATTACTATTCCCCAAATGACCTCTGAGCTTTAGGACTTTTCATGTGCTGTCTAGTCATTAAATATGCCTCTTTAATGAAATTTCTGTTCAAGACTTTTCTCCATTTATTAAAGCACTTTATGAATATCTGTTATTATTTGGCAATTTGAGATACATCAATCCTGATTAGCAACCCAATCCTTCTATAGCCAGCAGTTTAAAAATATAAACATGGGCTGGGGATATAGCTCATTGGTAGAGTGCTTGCCTAGCATGCACAAGGACCTGAGATCAATCCCCATCACCACCACCAAAACAAAAATGAAAACAAAAACACAACAACATGAAATAGAAGAAAACATAATAGCTAACATTAAATTTTGCTCTAATAGGGAGAATCTGGACAAAGACAAAAATAAATTGGCATGGTGGTGTGCACTGGTAATTCCAACTTTTCAGGAGCCTGAGACAGAAGGATTGTAAGTTTGAGGCAAATTAGCGAGATCCCATCTTAAAGTAAAAAAAATAAAAAGGGCTAGGAATGTAGCTCAGTGGTAGAGTGGCCCTGGATTAAATCCCCAGTACAGCAAAAATAAATAAATGGATGAATAAAAAATAAGTTCATATAATAAGCTTCAAGTAAGTAAAGAACATTTGTGGGGCACATGTTTTCTCTAAGAAAAATAAAAAGACAAATTGCTTTATTTTGAAGTATTTTTAAACTTAGTTTCCAGGGTGCCAATTTCCCCAGTGTTAGAATAATATTGTATGTGGATTTAGAAAAGACACTTACTGTGCTGTTCCTTCCCTGAGGAGTTGTCATTGTTAAGTAGTAGCTGGACATCTGAGGAGGAAACCGTGTTGAAAGGTTAAGTACAGGACAAACTTAAGAATTTTTAGTAGACTTCTAGAACAGATATTTAAAATTCAGGCTTTGACTTGGTGTGGTGGTGCAGGCCTGTAATTCCAGCTACTCAGGAAGCTTAGGCAGGAGGATTCCAAGTTTGAGGCCAGGCTCAGCAAATTAGCTTGGTCCAAAGCAACTTAGTGAGATCCTGTCTCGAACTAAAAAATAACAAGGGCTGAGGATGTGGTTCAGTGGTAAAGCACCCCCTACTTCCCAAAACAAACAAACAAAAAAATTCAGGCTTTGCAGAAATAAAAAATAAAAAAGAAGTAAAACTGTGATTATCCTAATTCATGTTAGAAAAAATGACAAAATTCAACAGTCATCCCACCATCATAAAACAACAAAAACTACTAGGCTTTTTTAGGAATAGAATAAATTTCCTGGACATGAGAAAGGGCCAAAATTCTATAACAAAATTCATAATGAAAGATAAACATTGTTAATAATTTTAAAGGCAGGACAAGAATGATTCCTACTGCCTCTACTAAATACACTGTACCTATAAGTCCTGAAAAATGTCATGAAAATATCTCTTTTGTTAAATCATCCAGACCTCCCTTTTCTGTCCCCCAATAGCTATTCTCCTCTGGATAACTTATTAAAAATGGAAATTAAAATGTTAGAATCTCCTGTTTTTTGTTTTTTGTTTTTTTTTTTTCTTTGTTACGGGGGTTTGAACCAAGGGATGCTTTACCACTGAGTGACAGCCTTAGTCCTTTTTATTTATCATTTTGAGATAGGGTCTTGTTAAATTGCTGAGGCTGGCCTTGAACTTGTGATTCTCCTGCCTCCGTCTTCTGAGTAGCTAGGTTTATAGGCAGGGCCACTGTGCTCAGCAAAATCCTATATGAGTTAAAATTTTAAGTACTGAAAGACAAAATTTGACATGTGAACTACTTAGCAACAGGCACGAGGAGTACATACCACAAACACACACCTCAGAATATTCTCATGTACATGAAGTTTGAGAACCCTGCGATGATGAAATAATTAGATAAATTATTATTTTTCTGAGAATAGTGATAACTGGTAGAGATCAGGATGGGGAATATCCTATATTAATTGAGGAAAACAAAAAAGAAATGGGTTCTGATTAGGAAGAGTGTTCATGAAAATTATACAAAATGAGCTACCTGCTACAATATGGATTTCCCACTGTTTATTTTCTTTGATATATATACTGAATAATGTTCTGTATTCATCACCTGTTTGTGTCAATCACTTAGTTAAGAAATTAGTAAACCTGCTGGGTATAATGGTGATGCCTATAAAAAAAAATCCCAGCTACTCAGGAGACTGAGGCAGGAAGATCATAAGTTCAAGGCCAGCCCAAGCAACTTAGACCCTGTCTCAAAAAAAAAAAAAAAAAAAAAAAAGGACCGGGGATGTAGTTAATTGGTAGAGTATCCCTGGGTTCAATCCTGGGTACTGGAAAAAAGAACCTAGCAAACCTATTTTGAATAATAAACCTTTTTTCTAGCTCATTTGTGGGAAATATGCCAAATGGCAAATGGGCTATAATCCATACCATTTTCTATGAAGCTGCATTTCCTGTAGTTCTTACACAACTGTGAAAACTCAGCAAAGTGTTTGTAGTGGAAAACTAAACATATACATATCCATTCATTACAAAAGATTTCTGCAAAAGAAAAGACACAAGCCATAGTTTATAGACAGCCTCATAAAATAACATCTAAATGTATAATAATAAAAGTTACCAAACTGAGGGCTGGGGTTGTGGCTCAGTGGTAGAGAACTTGCCTCACATGTGTGAGGCACTGGGTTAGTGCTACATAAAAAACAAATAAATAAAATAAAAGTACTGTGTTCATCTACAACTAAAAATATTTTTTAAAAGTTACTAAGCTGAAAATTCAAGATACTTATATTTCTGAAGTCCCACCAAAATTTTCCAAAAAGTTACAAAATCTGATGAAATTGGTACAATTGAAAGAAAGAAGATAAAATAATGGATGAACTGTACCTGCATATAAAAAAAAGTAGTTCACCAATTCAGTAACTAGGAAGAGAAGTATCAATAAAAAGAGATTGAGGACTGAATAATATACTGTTACTACCCTAAGGATCTAAAACCTAGAAAGGAATATACCAAGCAGGAATTAAATGCAGAACTAGACACAAAGTAAGGTCCAATGAGTTCTATTATGTATGTAGGAGGGGCAGTGGTCTTCAAAGTCAGTGATGTTTGAGCTGGATTGAAGTAGGTAAAGCCAGGAGGACATCTCAGGCAGAGCAAACAATACATACAAACTCAAACAGGTCATAAAAACTGAACTAAGCCTCTTTTAAATATCTAACATAATACATAGAAGCCACATAGATTAAATATTCAATTTTTAAGATTGTAAAGAGGTTTCTAGTGCAAAAAGTTTGAGAAGAGCTCTATACACTGATGTGGTTAAATGTTAATGATATCTCTTAAGTGAAAAGGATTTACAGCATGATGTATAATTACTAAAATTTTATTTACACAAATATATAGCTACTAAATATTAACAGGGACTATTCTCTAATAGTTTTATTGGAAAAGATATTTTTCTTTCTTTTTATGGTTTACCTCTACCCAAAAGAATATATTACTTGCATAATGAAATTTTAAATTTCTTAAAAAAATAAAAACAGAAGAGCATGTCAACATCTCTTATCCTTTAATTAAAAAAAAGAATGAAAGGGAGCTAGGCATGATAGTGGCAGCCTATAATCCAAGCTACTCTATTCAAGACGCTAGGGCAGGAGAGTCACCAAGTTCAAGGCAAAAGTAGGCAACTTAGCAAGACCCAGTCTTAAAAAATCAGAAGAGCTGGGGATATAGCACAGTGGTAGGATGACCACTGGGTTTAATTCCCACTACCACCACCACCACAAAAAAAAAAAAAAAAAAAAAAAAAAAAAAAAAAAAAAAAAAAAAAAAAAAAAAAAAAAAAAACGGGGCCATAAAGATAAAGGCTACTGAAAGACATTTAAATTTAAGAACCACCACAAGGAAGCAAAGGACAATAAAGGAGATTGTCAAAATGCTAAAGGCAACAACGAGGGCTTTTTAAAGTTACAATTCCTGCCCCCAAAGGGGTGGTGTTGCTGCAGATGAACCCAGGGTTTCACACATGCTAGGCAAAGCCTCTACAAACACATCCCCCACTCTACAGTTGGCTTTTTAAAGTTACTCCTTGACAGAAGTTTTTGTCTTATTCACAGCATGTCTACATAATGTCTTATGCTTGAAAATAAAGGTCGACAAATTGTTTAATGAGGTGATTGCATTGATAGAGACAAGTAATCTAAAAGCTAACTTCCATTTTTCTAAAGAAAACAAACGAAACTGAAATATATGAAAGTCAGAGAGGGGACTGGGGTTGTGGCACACTGGTAGAGTGCTTGCCTTGCATGTGTGAGGCCCTGGGTTCAATCCTTACTACCACATATTATAAAATAAAGTATTGTGTCCATCTACAACTAAAAAATATTTTTTAAAAAATCAGAGCGGAGCATAAAAGTAGTATTATTTGAAGTCAGATTCAAAATGTTAAAGTTATCCCAGTGCATCTGATAAGATAAAGAGCAAAGGAAAGAAATATTTAATTATAGAAACCACAACATCTCCTAGTTTTTAGGTGAAAGTGGGGAGATCTGAAGATACATGCAATGGCAAGAGTGAAATGCCAAATGAGTGGTAAGAAGGAATGTGATCATCTGCATATGCCAATGTGGAATCCTAAAACATTTTCATAGCAAGAAATACCATGTTACTGAGAAAGTCACTGAAATGACAGATTACTAGGTATTAAATATTTTACAGTCTTTGAAGTGTTAAGCTGATTTATGACTAAATACAATGATTATATTAATAATATTAATATTATATTAATAATATTATTGTAATTATAATAATAATCCGAAGGAGTAGAAGACATAATAATACATTTCTACACTCACTATAAAATCTATAACATGTATGCTTCGTGATTTACAAGTCCCTTCATAATTTGTACCCACCTCAGCAACTCTTTCTTACCACATATTTCCTAGTCCTACAGCTATACATTTTACTCAGGGCTACTGAATCTTTTATCCCTTTTTGGCAAAAATACTCTTCTACAGATGGTTATTTCACATTCATTAAGGTCTCTTTTAATATCACTGAATAAATAATGATTTATTGTATATAAAAGCTATTGCTGCACCCTTCCCATGCTTCACAATTCTAGCTTCTTTAACTGTGCTATTGTTTCTCAAAGAACTTGATTTTTGTATATAAAAGCTATTGCTGCACCCTTCCCATGCTTCACAATTCTAGCTTCTTTAACTGTGCTATTGTTTCTCAAAGAACTTGCAGCCATTAGATATAGAATTATAAGTTTACTGTCCAACACCGTGAAAAGAATTTCAAGAACACAGAGCAGGAGTTAACAAACTGTTAATGTAAAGAGTAGACAGTAAATACTTTAGGGCTTGGTGGGCCACATAGTTTGTCTCAACTGTTAATAAATAAGCATGATTGTGTTCCAATGAAACATGATTTTGTATTTCATGTAATTTAATGACAGGGAATATTATTATTCTTTTAATTTTGTTTCAAATTATTCAAAAAATTAGCTCATAGAACTGATATAATCAGGTGGTAGACTGGATTTAGCTCATGGGTCATATTTCACCAATCATAGGACATAGAACTAGATATGTTTGTTCACTGCTGTATACCTAACATTGAGACCTGGTACACATCCTATCGGAATGTAAATAAATGAGTACTTATTTTATTGTTTATAAAACCCTTTATAACCCATTTCTCTTTTAAAAACTGTTTATTAAGGTACACAGAGAAGACTATTTTCCCCATTTGAAAATGAAGAAACAGGTTCAGAGTATATTTTGTCCAAGGTTACATGCTTATAAAGGATGGAGCTACAATCAGAACTTACATACTGAAATATATAATGTATTATTTACAAGAAGTAAAACTCCAGAGGATAATCTTTAGTGTGTCACATGGATTTGGCTTTGTCCTTTTAGAATATTAGTTTTCTAAAACCAGGAATTGAGGTAAAGCTGTGTTTGTGAAAGGTACAATTTTCACGAAGTTGGGAGGGCTAAGTAAAATGATAAATATTAGGTTTAAAGGTCAAAAATGTTATCACCCACCTGCAAAAGTGGGTCAAAGGGGTTTGTTGGTGCATGTCTAGAATCTCAACTACTTGTGAGACTGAGGCAAGAGTACTGCAAGTTTGAAGTTAACTTGGGTAACTATCTCAAAATAAAATTTTTAAAAAAGAGCTGGGGAAGTAGCTGAGGATGTGAAGCCCTGAGTTTAAATCATAGCATTGAAAAAAAAGTGGGCCAAAACTAAGATAAAAATTAAGAGCAAAAGGAAAAACAAAATAGCTAAACAATTAGTAATTGTAAAAATGTTTGTTGCAGTGTAAGTGAGAGATGACATTTAAAATTTTTTTGCTTTATAGTTATACAGGACAGTAGAATATATTTTGACATTACACATACATGGAGTACAACTTACCATTCTTCTGGTTGTACATGATGTAGAAATATATTGATTGTGTATTCATATATGAAAATAGGAAAGTAATATCCAATTCATTCTACTTTCTTTCCATTTCCTCCCCCACTTGCTTCATTCCCCATTTTCTAATCGAAAGCATTTCTATTACTCCCTTCACCCCACCCCTTATTGTAAGTTAGCATCCACATATCAAAGAGAACATTTGGCCTTTTGGGGGGTAGTGGCTTATTTCACATAGCATGATAGTCTCTAGTTGCAAGGAATGGCATTTTCTTTATGTCTGTGTGTGTGTATGTGTGTGTGTGTGTGTGTGTACACATAGTAGATGTACACAATACATATATTTATTTATTTATTTATTCATTCATTTATTATATGGTGTTGATGATTGAACCCAGTGTCTCACACATGGTAGGCAATAGCTCCACCCTGAGCCACAATTCCAGCCCCCAAGGTATGACATTTTCAGGAACAGTAATTTTGTTAGTCTTTCTCAAGATTTTGGTAGGGATACAAAGCGGAAACAGATATTTTCTATAGAGTGAAGGTATGCCAGCACCCCTACTTGAGAATCAGTAACATTGGGGTTTTAAACAAAAACAAAAAAACCCTGCTGTTTTAAAATAAAAAGATTTAAAATTGTCCTTATTTCATAAAGTAATGGTTTAACTATACAAAGCATTCATTACTCTATATCTGCAATAAAGGATATAATTGCATTTGTATCATTTTTGTTCTTCATTAGAATTTTATTATTAATGAAAGATTACTTTCAATGGCATTGTATTCAGACTAAGGTATAAAGCTCAGGCTCCTTCACCAATGGGATGATGAAAAAAATATTAACCCACCTGTGCTTCCGTTTTTTTGAGGGCCACAGCCAAGTTGAGATCACCCATGACATTTTTGCCAGAAGTAGTGGTTGAGAGATGACGCCAAGAAGCCATTAAGATGATTTTTGAGTTCTCCCAGAGTTCCCATTGAGTTTCGGTTGAGTGCTTGTGGGGATTCCTGAAGATTTCACGTTGGTTGGTGAAGTTCCGGGGGGTGGGAGTTCTGGTTGGTGTGTGGTGTGTTCCTGGAAGAGCCATGTGGGTGGCATTCGGAAAGTTTCTGGGGATTGGTGTGTGGTGTGTGCTGGTGGAGTTCAGAAATAAAGTTTTTTCCTGCTTCAGTGGCTCATGATTTATGCCCAGACAGACTGTGGCATTTGGTGGCCGGTGCAGGGAAAGCCTGATCGTGAAAATTCTCGCCCCTGAGGAAAGGTGAGAGAATGGGTGACCATTTCAAAAACCAATGTGTTCTTGTTTTGATTTGTTTTGTTTTTGTTTCAAAGTGCCTATCCCTAGAACTTTCTCTGGCAAACTGGGAAAAATGGTTGGCTCAAGGTTTGAAGTTGTTCAGCCCTGAGGAAGAGATAGAGATAGACCACGAAAATACATTTCAGGAAAATTGATACAATGATTTTTTGTTCCTTTTTTTGTTTCATTCTGTTTCAGTTTTGTTTTTTGTTATCTTGTTGGGTTGCATTATCTTTATAGTAGATTAGAAATTAGCAAAAAACAAACCAAAAGAGTGTTAAGTAAATTGTTAGCTGTTCAGACTATGGAGAAAGACATTTTAGGTCAACTAAAAGAGAAGGTCTCTCGAACTAGTCAGACAGAGGAAGAAAATTTAAAGAAGGAAGAACTATCAGAAAAAAAGTTACAACAGGAGGCTGCTACTAACACCTTTCTATTGCCAGAAGGCATAAGTGTCCAACCAACAGCTCCACCTATAGAGACAACATATTCTATGGGACCCCCAAACCCAGTAGTTGACAGATGGGATCCTGAGACAGGACCTCAAAGATTAGCATGCCCTGTACTTGAGCTGGCAGGAGGGCAGCAAATTCACCATGCTTTAGGTTTCAAAACAGTGAAGCAGTTAAAGGAGGCTGTAACAACCTATGGTCCCCAAGCACCCTTCACTGTAAGCATGGTCGAATCCATTACCAACTTGGACATGACGCCAGCAGATTGGGCTAGCATGTGTAAAGCTGTGCTAAATTGAGGACAATACCTGTTATGGAAGGTTGCCAATGAGGAATTTTGCAAGGAGAGGGCTAGGCAAAATGCAGCAGCCGGTTATCCTCAGAGAAATCTAGATATGTTGTTAGGAAAAGGACCTTATGAAGGTCAGCTGCAACAAATTGTACATGATCCTGCCATATACTCACAAATTGGTGCAGATGCGGTTAGGGCATGGAAGACATTACAAGGACATGACTTGGAGATTTACAAGGTCAATTATCTAAGGTAATACAAGGAGCTAGTGAACCTTACACTGAATTTTTACATAGGCTTATTCAAATAGCTACCAGAGTCTTTGGGGATACAGAGCAAGCAATGCCATTAATTAAACAGCTAGCCACTGACCAAGCAAACAAAGGGTGCAGGGAGGTAATTAGACCATGGAAACAGGAAAATTTAAACACATATATTACATTATGTAGAGACACTAATGAACAAGGGCAAGTCTTGCCAGCTGCAGTACAACAGGCTTTAGATGCCAGGCCAAAAACATACTACAATTGTTAGGACACAGTTCTTCTACTCTAAAAGGACTTATGATAAGTCCTGGGGTAATTGATTCCGATTATGAAGGTAAAATAAAAATTATAGCTATTTCTGCAAGAGGTATATCAATAATTTCCCCAGTAGATAGAATAGCACAGTTATTAATAAAACCCAGCCTGCATGATAAATTTTCTAATAGTACTATAGAAAGAGGTTCCAGGGGATTAGACTCCACAGGTGTAGATTGTGCTATGCTGTCTTTAAATTGAGATTCTTACCCAATGCTAAAGCTAATATTCAAGGATATAAATTTAATGGGGTACTGGACACAGGTGCAGACCTTAGCATGATGTCTCGTCAAGAATGGCTGAAACATTGGACATTACAACAGGCCACTCAAACGTTTTGAGGCATAGGAGTGGCAACTAATCCCCATAGAAATGCAATGGTATTAGATTGGAAAGATTCTGAAGGATGTGAAGGAACTATACAGCCATATGTATTGGATCATCTTCCTATAAATATATGGGGATGAGATGTCCTAGATAATAACATCAATCCAATGTGCCCACTATTAGGGCTAGACAAGGTTTTAGAAAAGGAAAAAGATTAGGAGAAAAAGAACAAGGTATAGCAGCACCAATTCAAATAGATCAAGGAATAAATAGACTTGGATTGGGTTTTCAGAAGGGGTCACTGAGACAATAAAAATTACTTGGAAATCAGAAAGACCAGTATGGGTTCCTCAATGGCCCCTGACTAAAGAAAAGATGCAAGCAGTCCATGACTTGGTCAAACAACAATTAGCGGAGGGATGTATACAACCTTCTGTATCTCCCCATAGTACTCCCATTTTTGTCATTTAAAAAGAAATCTGGTAAATGGAGATTATTGCAAGATTTAAGAGCCATTAATAATGAGATGATTATTATGGGACCTACTCAATCAGGGATTTCCCAATCATCTGCTTTGCCAAAAACCTGGTATGTTTAATCTATAGATATTAAAAATGGTTTATTTTCAATTCCAATTCATCCTGGGGATAGTCCATGTTTTGCATTTACTATCCCTGCACTGAATCCTGAAGTTCCTGATCAGAGATATGAACTGAAAGTACTCCCTCAGGGGATGGCTAACAGCCCAACTATGTGTCAAATTTATGTTAACAAAGCAATCCAGCCACTTAGAAATCAAATTCCTGAACTACAAATATTTCACTATATGGACTATGTATTGTTAGCACACAAAGATAAAACACATTGCTAGAATATTATGCCACACTTACAAACTTATTAAAAAATTATAATCCAGAGATAGCAATAGATAAAGTACAATTAAATTTTCCAATTAATTATTTAGGAGTTCTATTATCCTCAACCATGGTCTGTCCACCAAAAATTCAAATACGAGAAGATGAACTTAAATCACTTAACGACTTTCAAAAGTTATTAGGAGACATAAATTGAATAAGTTTTTATCTAGGAATACCAACAGGAGAGTTGGGACATTTATTTGATATCCTAAAAGGTCCATCAGATCCCAATTCACCCCGCAGGTTAATGCCTGATGCAAGAAAGGCATTAAAAATTATTGAAACATATATGGAAAATATGCATTTGGATAGAATTGATATAAGTTTGCCTTTATTATTTATTGTACTACCAGCAAAAAATATTCCTACAGGAGTATTTTGTCAAGAAGGTCCATTATTATGAATACATTTATCTTATTCCCCTAACACTATTCTTACTAGGTATCCTGAGGCTGTAGGACAATTAATACTCAAAGGAATAAAAGCCGCAAAGGGAGTGTTTGGAATTTCTCCCAATAATATTATTACTCCATATACTATGAATCAAATTGATGAGTTAGCTAATGAGTTAAATACTTGGGCAATAATCATGTGCAAATCTAATGTTTCATTTGATAACCACTTACCATCTAATCCTTTATTGTCTTTTTGGTCTTTGCATCCTGTATTTTTTCCAAAAATGACAAGAAAAAAACCTATCATGAATGCTCCAGATATATTCACTGATGGGTCGAATAATGGTACAGCAGCAGTAGTTACCCCTGATCAAACTTTTACATTTTTAGTACCCAAACAATCAGCTTAAAAGGTAGAGCTTAATGCAGTATTACAAACTTTTGTGATGTTTAAAAAATCTGTATGTAATTTATTTTCTGATAGTATATAGTTAATGCTATAGTATCCCTTGAAGATGCTGGTAGGATTTCTCCTTCCTCTACTGTTTTCTCTTTTTTTCCACTATACAAAGTCTAATTTGGGACAGAAAAGATCCATTCTTTATAGGACATATCAGGGCACATACAGGATTGCATGGAGCCCTTAGTTTGGGCAATGATTTAACAGATAAAACTACACATGAAATACATATTTTCTCTACACTAGAAGAAGCTACAAATTTTCATAAAAGGTTCCATGTCAATGCTAATACTTGAAAAAGCATTTTAAAATAACCAAGAAACGAGCTAGACAAATAATAAAACAATGTCAAAATTGTGTGACCTTTTTACCACAATTTAATCTTGGAGACAATCCTAGAGGACTGATACCTAACGATATTTGGAAGATGGACGTCACACACTTGCCAGAATTTGGAAAATTAAAATATTTGTATATTTCAATTGATACTTCTTCCGGATTTTTGATGGGCTTCCTTCATGCTGGAGAAAAAAACTAAAGATATTACAGTTCATTGCTTACAAAATATTGCCACTGTGGATGTTCCAAAACAGTTAAAAACAGATAATGCCCCTGGCTGTACCTCTACCCTTTTTAGACAATTTTGCTCATCATTTGGCATTACTCACATTACAAGAATTCCATACAATCCACAGGGACAAGGCATAGTTGAAAGAGCTCTTCAAACTATTAAAATGTACTTATTAAAGCAAAAAGATGAAATTAGAAAGGGTTATATATCCCCCAAAGATAAACATAAAATAACCCCTTTTACCCTAAACTTTTTAAATTTGGATTCATCAGGGCTTAGTGCTGCAGAAAGGCATATGTATCCAAAAAATGTCCATAAGCCAAGGTACTTTGGAATGATATTCTAACAGGACAATGGGAAGATCCTGATCAAGTGATTGTCTGGTGTTGGGGTTCTGTTTTGTGTTTCCACAGGGAGAACAGCAACCAAATTGGATTCAGAGAGACTAACCAAAGTGATTTCTACAGACCAAAAAAAGATGTCTTGGCTCAAATCCATAACAGCTGATATCCTTACATCTGCAACAGTGGTTCTCCCACACCTGGAGGCTAATGAATAATGAACACCATTAAGACCTACTTCAAATATGAAAAAAAAAAAACCTTGGGGCTTGCTTGTGGGATTACCTTCAGACCCATATGCAAGTTAGAGGAAAAAGGATGGGATATCCAAAGAAGAGTGAAACCCAGTTGGTAACCAGGATGTTTTTTTCAGTGTCTATTTTATTATTGCCTTGTCTATTTTATTATTGCCTCCACATCATAAAGTTCTATTTTATTTTTGGAGCTCATACAGACTTAGGTTAATGATTTTCTGATCAGTTCTATGTTTTTTGACTGTGGAGTTTTTAAACATTGCAATGGAGATTTCACCTGTGAAAAGCTACAAGGCCTTTACTATTATGTTATGTGTTGTATGTATTGTGTTATGTGTGTACACTTCTGTTTTGTGTTGTATGTCTGCATGTGCGTATGTCATATATCATATATGAGGAGCGCTCATGAAAAAATGTATCCAAATATATTTTTTTTCATTCACGTGATTTAAATGGTTTTATTTAAATTGGGTAAACAGCTGCAAGGATTGTTTTAATATGTGAACAAAAAGGGAGGTTATCAGATCTGTTTGTTTACTTTCACCTTTCCTTTTCATTATATTTAATAATTCTTTTCAGGATAATGTAAATTGTTCAAAAAAATTGTTTTCTTAGTACCTGTTGGAATGTTACATAATTTTTTTAGCCATCAGTGCCAGAATTCCTATCTTCATCCCAGTGCCAGTGAAGACAAATGTAAATCCAAACTACAGCTTCCTCAATAGCTATCACAGTAAACTGTATAAACTGGTTCATCAATGAATAATAACTCAACAAGTGATGCTCAATCAAGGAGTTGATTTACTTTGAGAGGAAATGGACATATTGATGGAATCCTCTGCTTTGAACTGCTTATAGAACTTGCGTGGACTATGTATCACTTGTATGCATTGTGAACTATCTGTTGGTGCAGCAAATTGTGGTAGTGCTGGTGTATCTTTGCAGAAGGTGTCATCGGTGGTACAATTTTTCCAAAAAGAGCCGTCATTTGGCTTGGTATCATGGCATTTTGCATCTTCCTCCCTTCTGCTAGATGGTCTAAAATTTGGGGGCCAACAGAGGTGAGACAAAGAACCTCACCCCCCCACTGTTGCAAAGGCCAAATTTGGGGACCAACAGAGGTGAGGCAAAGAACTTCACCCCCCACATACTGGTGCATAGGCCTATCCACAAGTATGGCTGTATGCTGGACCTGTAGTCACTGTCAGGTAAGATCCAATTGTAATGGTACCAATCTACGACAGGAGGCTGACACCTTGAAGTCAGCTCATCCAATGATGGGTAAAGACCATATGTAGTACTGGACAACCTAAGAAAGGCACAGTCCCTAAGCCACATTGCTTGTTGTTTAATTAAACAGAAGTGGGGAGATGTTGAGGGCCACAGCCGAGTTGGGATGATGCATGGCATTTTTGTCAGAAGTAGTGGTTGAGAGGTGACGCCAGCGAGCCATTAAGATGATGACTTTTGAATTCTCGCGGAGTTCCCTTTGCGTTCCCGCTGAGCTCTCACAGGGATTCCTGAAGAGTTCACATTGGTTGGTGAAGTTCCGGGGGGTGGGAGTTCTGGTTGGTGTGTGGTGTGTTCTTGGAGGAGCCATATGGGTGGCATTCGGAAAGTTTCTGGGGATTGGTTTGTGGTTTGTGCTAGTGGAGTTCAGAAATAAAGTTTGTTCCTGCTTCAGTGGCTCATGATTTATGCCCAGCCAGACTGTGGCACCGTTTCTTCATGGATTCAGAGATCTCAGTCCATAAATAGACAATTCCATTTCTCTGGGCCAAAGAGAGGCAGAACATCATGGCAGAAGAGGTGGTGGAGGAAAGTCCCATAGGCAGCATTTTAAACTAACTCAAACTTTATCACAATTACATTCCCTCATATAAATATTACAATAGGGTTAATATTATAAAATCCATTGTACTTTGTTTGTAAACAAAAAGAGAAACTTAAAAATCTAAATATAACAATGAAAGAAAATCCTCTCACTTTTTTACAAGGAGGAAATAAAGAAAAATATCCAACCCTTGCAAGACTCAAAATTTCATCTTTGCATTATCATCTGTACTAAAAATTTAAAAATCAATCAGAAAATCAGGCATGGTGGTGCATGTGTATAACCTCAGCATCTTGGAATGGTGAGGCAGGAGGATCACAGTAGTGAGGCCCTAAGCAACTTAGACTCTGTACAAAATAAAAATTAAAAAGAGCTGAGGATGTGCCTCAGTGGCTCAGTGGCTCTGAGTTCAATCCCCAATATATTAAAAAAACAGAAAATCATATCACATTGTTCCCCATAAATGCTTTTCATTAGATTGTTTCATATACCATAGTTGGAAAGAAACTTTGGAAAGTGTACTTTTTTAAAAAAGGAATTTCTAAAATGTGTGAAACCCATTTTTAGCTTACTATTATTATTTCAGTAACAGATCCAGCACAGTCATAAACATTATATCTACTCATAACTAATTTTTAAAGTGATTTACTTAACAATAACATATCAAAGGACCTCAAATCAAACATTTAATAATTATACCTCTTAGTGAATATTGGGCAGATAATTCTAGATGGGCAAGGAAGAATTCGTTCACTAGGTAATACTCACATTCCACTATCAGCAAGACTCAGGTCAGTATATATCACCAAAATTTTATATAATCCAGGAGCCAAATCTCTGCTTGCATCTATCTCTGTTGTCTACCAAAATCTTTACCTATTGTGTGTATTAAAATTTGTTTCTTGGCCTTGACTCACACTCTCCTTGAAAGTTATGCTACTTTCCCTATTTTCACCTGTTTAAATCTTTCCCATCTTTTATACATGGGTGGTTCTGTTTCTTTCTGAGAATTATATCCCAGTAGTTCTAGTTTCAAGAATCCTCTGTACTCCTACTATATTTTACTTGGAACATTTGTCATAGCACCTAAAATATAACTTCTATTGATAATTTTTTCTACAGATATCATTCTATCCCCAAGGATTCAAGCTTTGTTTTGGGCAACTTGGAAATTTACTTTCCTTTTCTATATATAGGGTCAAGCAAATAAAATAGCACACAGCAGGTAATTAGTAAATTAGTAAATTTACAAAGTTTCTTTTGAACAAATTGACACCAAGAGTCCGGTTTTTAATAAAGATTATTATGATGTACTATAAGCAAAATGGAAAGATACAAGATTTGGATTGGGATAGACATGTTTTTGAATTTTACTCTTTAAAAAATTTCTTTTTAGTTTTTGATGAACTTTTATTTTATTATTTATTTATGTGTGGTGCTGAGAATCAAACCCAGTGCCTCACACTTGCCAGGAAAGCGCACTACCACTTAACCACAACCCCAGCCCCCCCCCCTCTTAATTTCATTCTCTTAAAATCTCTTGAACCACATTCGGTTCCTAAAGTAGGATATTATTTATTCTTTAAGAATTGTTGAGAAATTAAGTAAGATAATAATATCTGTCACGACTTTAGAACAATTAAAATATAATTGGACAAGATCAATATGTCAACTATTGTTATCTTAACTAGTCACAGTAAGAAAAATGTTGCTTTAAATTATCAACTGAGCTAATCCTTCAAATAACCGAGGCACAATTTCTTCTTTTTTTAGAAATTCTTTGCTTCCCAATCACCTTATATTCTCCATCATTATTATCTTCAGCAATAACTATAAACAATTTACACATGGGTGGTTCTGTTTCTTTCTGAGAATTACATCTCATTAGTTATGGTTTATAATAATTGTTTATAACTTTATAACTTTACAATTGTTTATAACTTTCTACTGACCAAAAAAAGTTTTACAAAACGTTTTTGTTCCAACTTCCTTTGAAAGTGACAATACATCTTTTGAAGCTTTCTTATGTTTTTCAAATAGGCTCTATACTTCAGGAAAAGACAATAGCAGTAGCAAATTATTTTACTTATTTTTAGTATATATACATACATATGTACACATATATTCTCTCTCACACACACATAAACACACACACACACACGCACACACACACACACACTCACACACATTTTTTTTACCGTGTTGGGTCTTGAACCTTGGGCCTTGTGCATGCTAGGCAAGTGCTCCCAAAAATATCACAGGGGGGCAAGCATAATAGCTTTTAGCATTCCCCTTCAGATTGGTAGAAAATTAAAGGAAAAAAATAAGGATACTGAGTTTTATATTAGTCTTGCATCTATTTTGATGTAATTGTTTATTGGATCTAGAAATCTTCTGGTAATTTTTTTTGTAGTTGTTGATGGATACAGTAACTTAATTTTATTTATTTATCTTTATGTGGTGCTGAGGATTGAACCTAGGGCCTCTAGTGTAAAGGAAGTGTTTACCACTGAGCTACAACCTCAGCCTCTGGTAGATGTTTGAGTGTTATAGATATAGTGTAATGTCATCAGCAAATAAAGATTGACTTCTTCTTTTACTTTGTTTATTTTAATTTATTTTTTAATTCTACTCCATTTCAGATATATTCAAGGAAAGTTACATTTATTTTTTTTTAAAGAAGTATACTTTATTCTTATCCCGGTAAAAAAGAAAGTTTTGCATACAATTAATACTGTTTCTTAATGGAGTTTTTCTCATTTGAAGATAATCAAGATATTGTTGTTGATATTATTATTATTTTGGTGATGCTGAGGATTGAACCCTGGGACTTGCACATGCTAGGCAAGTACATTACCACCAAGTTACATCCCCAGCCCAGTTGTGTTTTTCAAAGAGGCTATATACTTCAGGAAAGGACATTTATTTATTTATTTACTTAATGAAGTGAAGGAGGGACATAAGGCATGTTGCATCTCCCAGGAGCCACACATTAAATTTTTTTTTTTAGTTGTAGATGGACATAATATCTTTCTTTTATTTAGTTTTTTAATGTGGTGCTGGGGTTCAAACCCAGTGCCTCACACATGGTAGACAAGTGCTCTAACACTAAGCCATAACCCCAGCCCCACAGTATATTACTTTTCCTAATATTTATTTTTTAGTTGTGAAGTTAATAATAACATCACAATACCTTTATTTTATTTGTTTTTATGTGGTGCTGAGGATCAAACCCAGGGCCTCACATGTGCTAGGCGAGTGTTCTACTGTTGAGCCACAACCCCAGTCCAGTGTGTTACTTTTGACAAGAGAAAAGAAAGTATGTTTGGCTGGGAATACAGCTCAGAGGTAAAGCATTCACCTAGCATGTGCAAGGCTCTGGTTTCCACCATTGGCACAAGAACATGCCTTGCCTCAATTTTGGATCATTTTTTAATCTGGTTTAAATGTTTTTAGTAGAGCAACAATAAACTGTCTAGGGTAATAATTTACTAGACATAAATTTCTAGTGATTATAGACAAGTAAGTAGGGAAGACAGGCAAGTTTGTTTTATGGTAGAGCAATTTTATTTTTAAAAAATTCTACCAATTCTAGGAAGTAACTATTTTCTGGTATTCGGAAACAGTGAAGATTTGTTAAAGTAATTATAACTAAAACACACACACACACACACACACACACACACACACACATTAACAACAAACTTCAGTGAGAACCGTTTTCTCAACTAGGCCTTGACTTTCCCTTCTCCCCTGTCTTTGGACTGCCTATCCCAGTCTTAGCAAGTATTTGCCTACCTCTGATATCTGATCAAGTTCTTAATTTCTGTAACTTTGCTATGTCTTTGGTCTACCCAGTCTCTTCCTGATTATTTTCCATATTTTGATAACACACTCATTAGAGGTATCATTCTATTCATTGGCTATAAATCCCCTGCTATCTTATTGTATTAGGAGTTGAGCCTAATGTCTCCTCTATGGCAACATTCTTGAATAGTCTTACTATTTTATCATGGTTCCAAATAATTTTTCCTTAACAGAAGTAATCATTGTATTTTATACCATTCAGTATAAATACTGTATAAAAATGACATACTTAAGCAAAAAATTTACAACATACATGAAAACAACAACAACAACAAATAACAGTTCCTCTATTATCTAGTTATCTCTCCCAACAATTTCCTTACGTTTACAACTTTATGCACCTAGTTAGAAGGTAATCATTCCTTAGTTCTCATTCTGGACTTTCCTAATATAAGACATCCATACTGTTGTTTTTTTTAAAAAAAGAATCTCAAACATTCATCCTAATTGTTTATTTAGAAGTTCAAAGTAAGTGGTATGCCTTAAATCATCAATTGTTAAACAGAAAAAAAAATTAGAGTATTGTCTCAATCTTAGTTGAGATTGAAAACATTATCATAAATGTAAAACAGTATGGACATGCAAGCATGTGCACACACCCAAGAAGGAAAAGGATCTGTTATGGTTTGGATATAAGGTGTCTCCTAAAAGCTCACATAAGACAATGCAAGAAGGTTCAAAGGAGAAATTATTGGGTTCTAAGAGTCCTAACAAAATCAGTGATTTAAACCCGTGTTGGGGATTAATTTTAAGTGGTAACTAGAGGCAGATAGGGTGTGGCTGGAGGAAGTGGTTAAATGGGGGAATGGCTTTGAAGTATATATTTTGTATTTGGAGAGTGGAGTCTCTCTGACTCCTCGCCACCAGAATGTGAGCTGCTTCTCTCTGCCACTCTCTCCACCATGATGTTCAGCCTAACCTCAAGCCCTGAGGAATGAAGCCAGCTTTCAATGGACTAAAACCTCTGAAACCATGAGACTTCAAATAAACTTTTACTCCTTAAAGTTTTTTCTGGTCAGATCTTTTTAGTCACAGCAGTGAAAAAGCTGACTAAAACAGAATCCTATTTAGTTTAATTGGCATATCTGCTTAAATATCTAGATCAAAAAGTAGGATATATAAAAGTGAGAGAATGTTCAAATGAGTTGAAAATCAGATTAAAATGAATTTAAAAAATGAGCAACTTGTTGCTTTGGAACTTAAATGTGTTAAAATACCCATTACAAGATATGATGAATATTTTTTTTTTTTGAAAATAGACTCAGTGAAGAAATTAGGGAAAAGTCCACACTGACACTTTGAGACTCAGGTGCCAGACAGTAATGATACAGACATCAAGTCCAAAACAGTAGAGTTTACTGGATGGAAACAGAAGCAATAAAAAACAAGAAGGATTTTGTTTTAACATCTTGTGCTCATCTGGCATGTTATGGCAACCTACCTTAAAAGTGTATCTTTTTGCTGATTCTATTTTTTCTTCAGAATCATTGGGAGTCAAATGTGGATTCACATGCTAGTTTTACTACTTAATTGCTTGGGTTTTGGTTTCTTCATTAGAGAGTATAATGCTTGCTTAATACTACTTGATGAATCCAAAGTAGCCTGGTGCAGTGGCACATGCCTATAGTCTCAGCAACTCAGGAGGCTAAGGCAGGAGGATCATAAGGTTGAGGCCAGTCTCAGCAATTTAGCAAAATCCTGTCTCAAAATGAAAATAAAAAGGGCTGGGGTTGTGGCTCAGTGGACGAGCACCTATGGGTTAAATTCCCAGTACCCCCAACAACAACAAAACAAAACAACCTAATGCAATAAAATAACATGAAATGGACTTAGGTATCTATATGTTTCCCCCTAAGCAAATGTCTATACATAATCAGATTTTGATTAATAGGTATTCTTTAAAGAGTTAAACTTAGAGGGGCTAGAGTTGTAGTTTAGTGGTAAAGTGCTTGCCTAGCATGTGTGAGGAACCGGGTTCAATCCTCATTGCCACATGAAAATAAAATAAATAAAATAAAGGTATTGTGTCTATCTACAATAAAAAAGTTTATGAAAAAAATTCAACTTACATATGTTGGTAGAATTGTAAATTAATATAACTATTATGGAAATTAATATGAAGATACTTCAAAAGACTAGAAATGAACCCACCATATGACCCAGCTATACCACTCCTCAGAATTTATTCAAAATAATTAAAGTCAGCATTCTATAGCAATACATGTATAACCAAATTTATAGCAGCACCGTTCACAGTAGTCAAGTTATGGAACTAGCCGAGGTGTCCATCAAAGGATAAAGAAAATATGGTACATATATACAATGAAGTTTTACTCAGACATAAAGTAGAACAAAATTATACCACTTGCAGGAAAATAGATGAAGAAAAATGGAGAATATTAAGCTAAGTGAAATAAGCCAGACTCGGAAAGTCAAGGATTGTATGTTTTTTCTCATATGTGGAAGCTAGAGAGAAATTGATAAATAAAAGAGATCTCACAGAAATAGAAGCAGAAAATGGGGAATAGAGGGAGGGAGGGAAGAAGGAAAAAAAGGAAGTATGGGGAAATGAAACATTACAAATCATGCTATACATTGTTGAATATACAATAAAGACTACTATTGTATATAATTGTAGTTCACCAATAAAAATGTTAAAAATAAAATGAATGAGGAAAATAGGATTTAAAAGTAGAGAAAAATAGTTCACACTTTTATAGGTAAACAAAAAAATAATTCACTTGGTCATGGGCACTGAGGTAAGTAGTAAGACAGGGACAAAATAAGAACAACCAAAGAAGTAAGCCAATAAATTCCCTTTTGCTTGAAAGCACTGGTTCTGAATTCTGGCTATAGATTAGAATGACTTGGGGAGATTTAAAGGAACTGATCCCTGGGTTTTATCTGCAGAGATTCTGATGTAATACGTCTCTTAACAAGCAGAGTACTCATTACTAGGGCTTGGAGAGTGATTTTTTTTCTTTTTCTTTTTGATAGGCCTCACTAAGTTGCTGAGGCTGGTCTTGAACTTTCAACCCTCTCCTGCCTCAGCCTCCCAAGTCAGTGAAATTATAGGGATGTGCCACTGCATTTGGATGGACACAAATATTTTAAAGCCTTCCTCAGGTGATTCTAACATGCTGTCAAGGTTGAAAGCCACCACCTTCACTTAATATAAAGTAGAGAATAATCACAATGGATAAAAACTTGGTGAGCCAAGTGGGATTTGTGTACTGATCATTACCAACAAGTATAATCAAGATTGGGCGAAAAAATATTTGCTGGTATTTCGGAAACTCGTAGATTCTTGGACGCTTGCCAAATCCTTTCAAAGAAAGTGCTTTTCGCCAGTCTCTGATTAGGGCTACTTGAAGAGGAAACAAACCATAGAGACAAAACTGAGAACTACTTTATTTTGTCAAGTTTCAAAGAGCTACTACAAACCATGTTGGATTTAGAGTTCCAAATTCATCTATCTATATAGGAAAGAACAGAGTGAAACCCTAAAAATATAAACTGCTACTGTATGCGAAGGCATCAACCTAGAAGAACAGAATTTGGTGAAACAAGTGGGATTTGTGTACTGATCATTAGAGTGAAAAAATATTTGCAGGTATTTCGGAAACTCGTAATTTCTTGGAAGTTTGGCAACCCCTTTCAATTAAAGTGCTTTTCACCACTCTCTGCTTAGGGCTACTTGAAGAGGATACAAACCATAGAGACAAAACTGAGAACTACTTCATTTTGTCAAGTTTCAAAGAGCTACTACAAACAATGTTGGATTTAGAGTTCCAAATTCATCTATTGATATAGGAGAAAACAGAGTGAAACCTAAAAATAAAAACTGTTACTGTAAACGAACGCTTCAACCTAGAAGAACAAAATTTGGTGAGCCAAGTGGGATTTGTATACTTATCATTACATTCCAAGAATCATCAAGATGGGGCGAAAAAGTATTTGCTGGTATTTCAGAAACTCGTAGATTCTTGGACGCCTTCCAACCCCTTTCAATGAAAGTGCTTCTCGCCAGTCTCTTATTAGGGCTACTTGAAGAGGAAACAAACCATAGAGACAAAACTGAGAACTACTTTATTTTGTCAAGTTTCAAAGAGCTACTACAAACCATGTTGGATTTAGAGTTCCAAATTCATCTATCTATATAGGAAAGAACAGAGTGAAACCTAAAAATAAAAACTGCTACTGTAAACGAACGCTTCAACCTAGAAGAACAAAATTTGGTGAGCCAAGTGGGATTTGTGTACTGATCATTACCACCAAGCATCATCAAGATTGGGTGAAAAAATATTTGCTGGGATTTCGGAAACTTGTAATTTCTTGGAAGCTTGGCAACTACTTTTAATGAAAGTGCTTTTCGCCAGTCTCTGCTTAGGGCTACAAGAAGAGGAAACAAACCATAGAGACAAAACTGAGAACTACTTTATTCTGTGAAGTTTCAAAGAGCTACTACAACCAATGTTAGATTTAGAGTTCCAGATGTATCTATCTTTATAGGAGACAACAGAGTAAAACCTAATAATAAAATCTGCTACTGTAAACGAACGCTTCAACCTAGAAAAACAAAATTTGGAGAGCCAAGTGGGATTTGTGTACTGATCATTACCACCAAGTATCATCAACATTGTTCCAAAAAATATTTGCTGGTATTTCGGAAACTTGTAATTTCTTGGAAGCTTGGAAACCCCTTTCAATGAAAGTGCTTTTCGCCATTTTCCTCTTAGGGCTACTTGAAGAGGAAAAAAACCATAGAGACAAAACTGAGAACTAACTTATTTTGTCAAGTTTCAAAGAGCTACTACAACCCATGTTGGATTTAGGGCTCCAGATTCATCTATCTAAATAGGAGACAACAGAGTGAAACCTAAAAATAAAAACTGCTAGTGTAAACGAACGCTTCAACCTAGAAGAACAAAATTTGGTGAGCCAAGTGGGATTTGTGTACTGATCATAACCACCAAGTATCATCAGAATTGGGCGAAAAAATATTTGCTGGTATTTCGGAAACTAGTAATTTCTTAAAAGCTTGGCACCTCCTTTCAATAAAGGGCTTTTCCACAGTCTTGCCTTGGGCTACTTGAAGAGGAAACAAACCATAGAGACAAACCTGAGAACTACTTTATTTTGTCAAGTTTCAAAGAGCTACCACAAACAATGTTGGATTTAGAGTTCCAAATTCATCTATCTATAAAGGAGTGAACAGAGTGAAACCTAAAAATAAAAACTGCTTCTGTAAACGAATGCTTCAACCAAGAAGAACAAAATTTGGTGAGCCAAGTGGGATTTGTGTACTGATCATTACCACAGAGTATCATCAAAATTGGGTGAAAAAATATTTGCTGGTTTTTCGCAACTCGTAATTTCTTGGAAGATTGGCAACCCCTTTCAGTGAAAGTGCTTTTCCATAGTCTGTGCCTAGGGCTACTTGAAGAGGAAACAAACCATAGAGACAAAACTGAGAACTACTTTCTTTTGTCAAGTTTCAAAGAGCTACTACAAATCATGTTGGATTTAGAGTTCCAAATTCATCTATCTATATAGGAGAGAAAAGAGTAAAACCTAAAAATAAAAACTGCTATTGTAAACGAACGCTACAACCTAGAAGAACAAAATTTGGTGAGCCAAGTGGGATTTTTGTACTGATCATTACCACCAAGTATTATCAAGATTGGGTGAAAAAATATTTGCTGCTATTTCGTAATCTCGTAATTTCTTGGAAGCTTGCCAATCCCTTTCATGAAAGTGCTTTTCGCCAGTCTCTTATTTGAGCTACTGAAAGAGGAAACAAACCATAAAGACAAAACTGGGAACTACCTTATTTTGTCAAGTTTCAAAGAGCTACTACAAACCATGTTGGATTTAGTGTTCCAAATTCATCTATCTATATAGGAGAGACCAGAGTTAAACCAAAAAATAAAAACCGCTACTGTAAATGAACACTTCAATGAAAAAGAACCAAATTTGGTGAGCCAAGTGGGATTTGTGTACTGATCATTATCACCAAGTATCATTAAGATTGGGTGAAAAAATATTTGCTGGTATTTCGGAAACTCGTAATTTCTTGGAAGCTTGGAAAGCCCTTTATATGAAAGTGCTTTTCCAGAGTCTGTTAATAGGGCTACTTTAAGAGGAAACAATCCATAGATACAAAACTGAGAACAACTTGATTTTGTCAAGTCTCAAAGATCTACCACAAACCATGTTGGATTTAGAGTTCCAAATTAATCTATCTATATAGGAGAGATCAGAGTGAAACCTAAAAATAAAAACTGCTACTGCAAACGAACGCTTCAACCTAGAAGAACAAAATTTGGTGAGCAAAGTGGGATTTGTGTACTGATCATTACCACCAAGTATCATCACGTTTTGGTGAAAAAATATTTGCTGGTATTTCGGAAACTCGTATTTTCTTGAAAACTTGACAACTCCTTCAATGAAAGTGCTTTTCCACTGTCTGTGCCTAGGGCTACTTGAAGAGGAAACAAACCATAAAGAGAAAACTGAGAACTACTTTATTTTGTCACGTTTCAAAGAGCTACTACAAACCATGTTGGATTTAGAGTTCCAAATTCATCTATCTATATAGGAGAGAACAGAGTGAAACCTAAAAATAAAAACTGCTACTGTAAACGAACGCTTCAACCTAAATGAACAAAATTTGAGGAGCCAAGTGGGATTTGTGTACTGATCATTACCACCAAGTATCATCAAGATTGGGTGAAAAAATATTTGCTGGTATTTCGGAAACTCGTAATTTCTTGGAAGCTTGGCAACCCATTTCATTGAAAGTGCTTTTCCACAGTCTCTGCTTTGGGCTACTTGAAGAGGAAACAAACCATAGAGACAAACCTGAGAACAACTTTATTTTGTCAAGTTTCAAAGAGCTACTAAAAACCCTGTTGGATTTAGAGTTCCAGATTCATTTATCTATATAAGAGAGAACAGAGTGAAACCGAAAAATAAAAACTGCTAGTGTACACGAACGCTTCAAGCTAGAAGGACAAAATTTGGTGAGCCAAGTGGGATATGTGTACTTATCATAACCACCAAGTATCATCAGAATTGGGCTAAAATATATTTGCTGGTATTTCAGAAAATCGTAGATTCTTGGACGCTTGGCAACCCCTTTCAGTGAAAGTGCTTTTTCCACTCTCTTAATAGGGCTACTTGAGGAGGAAACAAACCATAGAGAAAAAACTGAGAACTACTTTATTTTGTCAAGTTTCAAAGAGCTACTACAAACCATGTTGGATTTAGAGTTCCAGATTCATCTATCTATATAGGAGACAACAGAGTGAAACCTAATAATAAAAACTGCTACTGTAAAAGAACGCTTCAACCTAGAAGAACAAAATTTGGTGATCCACGTGGGATTTGTGTACTGATCATTACCACCAAGTGTGATCAGATTGGGTGAAAAAATATTTGCTGGTATTTCTGAAATTCGTAATTTTTTGGAAGCTTGGCAACCCCTTTATTGAAAGTGCTTTTCCACAGTCTCTGGTTTGGGCTACTTGAAGAGGAAACAATCCATAGAGACAAAACTGAGAACTAAATTATTTTGTCAAGTTACAAAGAGTTGCTACAAACCATGTTGGATTTAGAGTTCCAAATTCATCTATCTGTATAGGAGAGAACAGAGTGAAACCTAAAAATAAAAACTGCTACTGTAAACGAATGCTTCAACCTAGAAGAACAAAATTTATTGAGCCATGTGGGATTTGTATTCTGATCATTACCACCAAGTATCATCAAGATTGGATGTAAAAATATTTGCTGGTATTTTGGAAACTCTTAGATTCATGGACGCTTGCCAACCCCTTTCAATGAAAGTACTTTTCGCCAGTCTCTTACTAGGGCTACTTGAAGAGGAAACAAACCATAGAGAGAAAACTGAGAACTACTTTATTTTGTCAAGTTTCAAAGAGCTACTACAAACCATGTTGGATTTAGAGTTCCAAATTCATCTGTCTATATAGGAGAGAACAGAGTGAAACCTCACAATAAAAACTGCCACTGTAAATGAACGCTTCAACCTAGAAGAACAAAATTTGGTGAGCCAAGTGGGATTTGTGTACTGATCGTTACCACCAAGTATCATCAAGATTGGGTGAAAAAATATTTGCTGGTTTTTCGCAACTCCTAATTTCTTGGAAGCTTGGAACCCCGTTCAATGAAAGTGCTTTCCCACTGTCTGTGCCTAGGGATACTAGAAGAGGAAACAAACCATAGAAACAAAACTGAGAACTGCTTTATTTTGTCAAGTTACAAAGAGCTACTACAAACCATGTTGGTTTTCGAGTTCCAAATTCATCTATCTATATAGAAGGGAAAAGAGTGAAACTAAAAATAAAAACTGCTACTGTAAACGAATGCTTCATCCTAGAAGAACAAAATTTGGTGAGCCAAGTGGGATTTGTGTACTGATCATTACCAACAAGTATCATCAAGATTGGGTGAAAAAATATTTGCTGGTATTTCGGAAACTCATAATTTCTTGGAAGCTTGACAACCCCTTCAATGAAAGTGCTTTTCCACTGTCTGTGCCTAGGGCAAATTGAAGAGGAAACAAACCATAGAGACAAACCTGATAACAACTTTATTTTGTCAATCTTCAAAAAGCTACTAAAAACCATGTTAGATTTAGAGTTCCAAATTCATCTATCTATATAAGAGAGAACAGAGTGAAACCGAAAAATAAAAATTGCTAGTGTAAACGATCGCTTCAACCTACAAGAACAAAATTTGGTGAGCCAAGTGGGATTTGTGTACTGATCGTTACCAACAAGTATAATCAAAATTGGGTGAAAAAATAGTTGCTGGTATTTCGGAAACTCGTAATTTCTTGGAAGCTTGGCAACCCATTTCAATGAAAGTGCTTTTCGCCAGTCTCTGCTTAGGGCTACTTGAAGAGGAACAAACCAGAGAGACAAAACTGGGAACTACATTATTTTGTCAAGTTTCAAAGTGCTACTACAAACCATGTTGGATTTATTGTTCCAAATTCATCTATCTATATAGGAGAGATCAGAGTGAAACCTAAAAATAAAAACTGCTACTGTAAACGAACGATTCAACCTAGAAGAACAAAATTTGATGAGCCAAGTGGGATTTGTGTACTCATCATTACCCCCAAGTATGATCAAGATTGGGTGAAAAAATATTTGCTGGTATTTCGAAAACTCGTAATTCCTTAAAAGCTTGGCAAACTCTTTCAATAAAAGTGCTTTTCGACAGACTCTGCTTAGGGCTACTTGAAGAGGAAACAAACCACAGAGACAAAACTGAGAACTGCTTTATTTTGTTCAGTTTCAAAGAGTTGCCACAAACCATGTTGGATTTAGAGTTCCAAATTCATCTATCTATATAGGAGAGAACAAGTGAAACCTAAAAATAAAAACTGCTACTGTAAATTAACGCTTCAACCTAGAAGAACAAAATTTGGTGAGCCATGTGGGATTTGTATTCTGATCATTACCACCAAGTATCATCAAGATTGGGTGAAAAAATATTTGCTGGTATTTCGGAAACTCATAATTTCTTGGAAGCTTGGCAATCCCTTTCATGAAAGTGCTTTTCACCAGTCTCTGCTAAGGGATACCTGAAGATGAAACAAACCATAGAGTAAAACTGAGAACTACTTTATTTTGTCAAGTTTCAAAGAGCTACTACAAACCATGTTGGATTTAGACTTCCAGATTCATCTATCTATATAGGAGACAACAGAGTGAAACCTAAAAATAAAAAATGCTACTGTAAACTAACGCTTCAACCTAGAAGAACAAAATTTGGTGAGCCAAGTGGGATTTATATACTGATCATTACCATCCAAGAATCATCAAGATTGGGTGAAAAAATATTTGCTGGTATTTTGGAAACTCGTAGATTCTTGGATGCCTTCCAACCCCTTTCAATGAAAGTTGTTCTCGCCAGTATCTGATTAGGGCTACTTGAAGAGGAAACAAACCATAGACAAAAAACTGAGAACTACTTTATTTTGTCAAGTTTCAAAGACCTAGTATAAACCATGTTGGATTTAGACTTCCAAATTCATCTATCTATATAGGAGAGATCAGAGTGAAACCTAAAAATAAAAACTGCTACTGTAAACGAACGCTTCACCTAGAAGAACAAAATTTGGTGAGCCAAGTGGGATTTGTGTTCTCATCATTACCACCAAGTATCATCAAGATTGGGTGAAAAAACATTTGCTGGTATTTTGGAAACTCGTAATATCTTGTAAGCTTGACACCCCCTTCAATGAAAGTGCTTTTCCACTGTCTGTGCCTAAGGGTAATTGAAGAGGAAACAAACCATAGAGACAAAACTGAGAACTACTTTATTTTGTCAAGTTTCAAAGAGCTACTGTAAACCATGTTGGATTTAGAGTTCCCAATTCATCTGTCTATATAGGAGAGAACATAGTGAAACCTAACAATAAAAACTGCTACTGTAAACGAACGCTTCAACCTAGAAGAACAAAATTTGGTGAGCCACGTGGGATTTGTGTACTCATCATTACCACCAAGTATGATCAAGATTGGGTGAAAAAATATTTGCTGGTTTTTCGGAAACTTGTAATTTCTTGGAAGCTTGGCAACCCCTTTCATTGAAAGTGCTTTTCCAGAGTCTCTGCTTTAGGCTCTTTGAAGACGAAACAAACCGTAGAGACAAAACTGAGAACTAATTTATTTTGTCAAGTTTCAAAGAGTTGCTACAAACTATGATGGATTTAGAGTTCCAAATTCATCTATCTATATAGGAGAGAACAGAGTGAAACCTAAAAATAAAAACTGCTACTGTAAACGAACGCTTCAACCTAGAAGAACAAAATTTGGAGAGCCATGTGGGATTTGTATTCTGATCATTACCACCAAGTATCATCAAGATTGGGTGTAAAAATATTTGCAGGTATTTCGGAAACTGGTAGATTCTTGGACGCTTGCCAACCCCTTTCAATGAAAGTGCTTTTCGCCAGTCTCTTATTAGGGCTACTTGAAGAGGAAACAAACCATAGAGAGAAAACTGAGAACTACTTTATTTTGTCAAGTTTCAAAGAGCTACTACAAACCATGTTGGATTTAGAGTTCCAAATTCATCTGTCTATATAGGAGAGAACAGAGTGGAACCTAACAATAAAAACTGCTATTGTAAACGAACGCTTCAACCTAGAAGAACAAAATTTGGTGAGCCAAGTGGGATTTGTGTACTGATCATTACCTCCAAGTATCATCAAGATTGGGTGAAAAAATATTTGCTGGTTTTTCGCAACTCGTAATTTCTTGGAAGCTTGGCAACCCCGTTCAATGAAAGTGCTTTTCCAAGGTCTGTGCCTAGGGCTATTTGAAGAGTAAACAAACCATAGAGACAAAACTGAGAACTACTTTATTTTGTCAAGTTTCAAAGATCTACTACAAACCATGTTGGATTTAGAGTTCCAAATTTATCTATCTATATAGGACACAACAGAGTGAAACCTAAAAATAAAAACTGCTACTGTAAATGATCGCTTCAAACAAGAAGAACCAAATTTGGCGAGCCAAGTGGGATTTGTGTACTGATCATTACCACCAAGTATCATCAAGTTTGGATGAAAAAATATTTGCTGGTATTTCGGAAACTCGTAATTTGTTGGAAGCTTGGCAACCCCTTTCAATGAAAGTGCTTTTCCACAGTCTCTGCCTAGGGCTACTTGAAGAGGAAACAAACCATAGAAACAAAACTGAGAACTATTTTATTTTGTCAAGTTTCAAGGAGCTACTACAAACCATGTTGAATTTAGAGTTCCAAATTCATCTATCTATATAGAAGAGAAAAGGGTGAAACCTAAAAATAAAAACTGATACTGTAAACGAACGCTTCAATCTACGAGAACAAAATTTGTTGAGCCAAGTGGGATTTGTGTACTCATCATTACCAACAAGTATGATCAAGATTGGATGAAAAAATATTTGCGGATATTTCGAAAACTCGTAATTTCTTAAAAGCTTGGCAACCCCTTTCAATGAAAGTGGTTTTCGACAGACTCTGTTTAGGGCTACTTGAAGAGGAAACAAACCATAGAGACAAAACTGAGAACTACTTTATTTCGTCAAGTTTCAAAGAGTTGCCACAAACCATGTTGGATTTAGAGTTCCAAATTCATCTATCTATATAGGAGAGAACAGAGTGAAACCTAAAAATAAAAACTGCTACTGTAAACGAACTCTTCAACCTAGAAGAACAAAATTTGGTGAGACAAGTGGGATTTGTGTACTGATCATTACCACCAAGTATCATCAAGATTGGGTGAAAAAATATTTGCTGGAATTTCAGAAACTCGTAGATTCTTGGAAGCTTGGCACACCCTTTCATGGAAAGTGCTTTTCGCCATTCTCCTCTTAGGGCTACTTGGAGAGGAAACAAACCATAGAGACAAAACTGAGAACTACTTTATTTTTTCAAGTTTCAAAGAGCTACTACAAATCTTGTTGGATTTAGAGTTCCAAATTCATCTATCTATGTAGGAGACAAC